>NW_019104211.1:727624-804647 GCF_001856785.1 Myzus persicae
GTGTGTGTGTGTGTGTGTGTGTGTGTGTGTGTGTGTGTGTGTGTGTGTGTGTGTGTGTGTGTGTGTGTGTGTGTGTGTGTGTGTGCGTGCGTGTGTAATACGCGTGTCCCGAGTGTGTATATAATTCTTTATTATGTACGACAGCAGAGTTGCGATCGCAAGGAGGAAAAAAAATGAGGCTGTATATATATTTTATATACCTACGCGCGCGAGTTGATACGTTGACGGTACTTCCAATTTTTTTCTTCCCTCCACTCTCTAATCGGCTCTTCGGTATAATGATAATACAACATCGAAGTTTTTTTAACGCGACTTCCAGAAGGACGTCGTCTCATCTTCGTCTGTCGTCTCACACTGCGTCCGGTGCTCCGGTGTGCTGCAGCAGCGGTCGACCTGCTGCATCCCGCCTTGGCGCGGACGAGACTGACGTGCACGCGTGCAGCAATATCGAAGAGGAAAAAAATTAATAAACGATAACCGTCGCACTTCAGTACATACGTCATATTGCTGTAGGTATATACAAGCTGAGGCTGACAGGCGTCCAGAGAGAGCGCGACAAAAATTACTCGATTTTTTCTGGTTTTGTTAACTTTTCAATCGCATCTATAATATAATAATGTATGAGTCTGTTACGAATTATAATCTCTTGTGATTTAGAGTTGAAGTCAGTTATTGTATCGATAAACTAGTTTTTGATCGATTGATAAGATGTATCAACGTTTTTAAAGTTCATAAACAGTTAAACCCACTGTTGGACGATCGAGGACGTCAATTTAACTATTATATTAGGTATATTTTAAACTACATTTTATTCAATATTGTATATAGAAATAATCGAATAAGTGTTACTCCCAAATTATTATTCTGCTGTCAAGGCGTTTCAACTTAAAGTAGAGTTAAATCCTACAATTTATATGGAACATATTTTTTCATGTCATAATACATTAAACCAGACACACCATATTATTTGATTTGAATTATTGCTATTACGATCGTGTCGTAATTGGAAAAATGTGAAAACACACGTATCAATACTAATCTGAATAAGACAACTGACCATTATTTGTAAATCAAACAATTTGTCATTGACATAGATTTCAACTTGATTTTTAAGGAGCGTGAGATTTAAGCCTAAAAATACTAAATTATTTTACAACACACTCTTAGAAATAATAATTATTATTTTTGAATGCGATATAATAAAGTGTTGCTAGACATAAATTAAATGTAGGTAATGTTCAAGTGCGTACTAGATCATTCATCACGACGTTAATGTGTAACCACAATAATGTACGTTTAAAAATCTCAGAATATTGCTCCAAATACGATTGCGTATTTGAGTTCACATGAAACGATATTCTTCCAATTTAATATACATAGTTGAATTATAATGATTAGTGTCAATTATTCAATTTCAAAACACATATTATAGTGTCATTGAACGAACATAAGGAGAATTAAATATATTCCTTTTTATTATTTCACGTTTCTGAGTACATGCATATGAAACCCTCGGGAATTGTAAAAGTATTCTCAGATGTCAATTATTTAAATCATTCGAAGCTATATTAGATAATACCAAAGCAAATTTGTCGCTAGCCATTATTAAATCATTATTATTATTATCATATTATAGAAGTGTTTTAAGTTTAAACTCATATTCCTATTATTATAGGTAGGCACAACTGCAAGTTGTTGGTTTGCAAATACGTTTTTAACACGCTTGCATAGTTGAATCGTGATATGTGGTACAACTATATTATATACTACTCAGTACTCACTATTACTTTTTTTTTTTATCCTAGACCTAAATGTATTAGACTTATATGTATACTTATTATACTATTATTATACTATTATTATACTTATTACTTATTATTTACCCACATTGTTTTACGGAATCACGATTATGAGTTATGGCAATGCAACTAGCAGTGTCAAGTTAAATGTTTTAAAAAGCACAAACCTTGACGCAAGTCTGCAGTTGTATTATTTTTATTCGAATAATCAATAATTCATTGTGGATTCTGCTGGGAATTGACGAAATTGATTTTTTGGAAACAAAACAAAAATTAAATATGCATTCCTCCAATAAATTAATAAAACCATTCTTATAAGCAAATATAAGGTAACAGTTGATATGCATAATATACCTAAAAAAATTTTTTATATTTTCACATATAAAATATAGTAACCAGACGCTAAGTATTACGATCACTATTTGTTAAACTTGCGTTTGCTATATAATTGAGGTATTTCCTATTTCGGAGCATGAGAGAAGGATTTCTTGTGGCGTAGTCATGGTTTTAAATGCGTCCATTTACGATTTTACTACCTAAGTTAAAATGGTCCTCACAATTACTACATTTTGAGAATAATTTTTTAATTGAGTATGCAGTGGGATTCCGTTGTTATGAGCTGTGAAATCTATTGTCCACACCAGCAGTAGCCAGTAGGACTGTAAAAGTATATGTTTTGAGTATTTTAAGAGTTACAATAATTAATGCCTAATTCAGTTAGAGGTTTTACGAATCAATTTATATCAATGTAATATGTCGCAATGGTTCAAAAACTTTACTCACAATATTATATTATGACTATTAGGTTGAAAAAAATTAAGTGCTCTTCCGGAATAAGTACTATATAATGCTACTGACAGCTATATGATGCGTTTTTGCATGCCATGTTTCGGGTGATTACTATTATACAATCACCCGCCACCACCTTCCTATATTGCGGCTCCACTCAGAATATTGTCTGAATATATTCTCCGCAACGAAAACGTATTCCATTCAAATTATACGTTGTCAACGAGCTACGAATCGTATTATACATGTATCTCTGTTTGCTGTATTAGTTGTGCGTGTGGTCATACTACTTATATTAAATGGTATGTATGGTATACGGTATATGTGCGTATCCACGGAGAACGTCCGCTGCAGATGGCGTGCCTGGACCATATTATTGTTATTATTAGGTATTACATTATTACGCGATCGGTGTGACGTTAATTGTGTAATAATTATTCGGCGGCTTTGCAATACACGACGGCACGTCGGCCGACAGAATGTTCTCGCCTCTCGGGACACTGGCGCTGGACATATGCTGGACGATTGGAACGGACGTTTAATCCACAGGTGGTTTTTAGAGGCCCGTGCATTGTTTTTTTTTGTTGTTAAACTCCGTTTTATCTTCGTCTAGAGTTTCGGTTCTAGAAACCTAATCCCTCAAAGTTTTTTTATGCGTAATGCATGTAATATAGGCGCGGCATATTATAGTGCGGTCATTCGGTTATTATATTATTAGGACACGATGATGGTACTATAAAACCTTTTAAAACATCGAAAAATTAAAAACCTTAAAAATATGAAGAAAAATTACAGTAGTACGTATCAAGTTTCAAAAAAGTAGAGCATATTGTATTTGTTCATTTTATATCATTTATTTTCACAAACTTGCAAAGTTTATTTTATTGGAGTTATCATCTGAAATGTTTTTGTTTGTTTTTTCCTCAAGTTTGATAAAGCCAAATGCCAATGTGAAATAATTGTACAGGTAACGATAACACATAAGACATAACACATTCAGTTATCTAAAAGCCAAAATGTCAAAAAGTCTACTTACAGTATTGTCTGGGTAGGTACTGTCTTCTACTTCATAAATGGGCTACATACGATTCAAACTTAATAATATCCAATAACTTATTAACTATCAATAAGGAATAATGCGTTGCCCAGCTAAAAAACTTCACGGCCTCATTAGTTATTAGTCAGTGCTCAGCATGATTGTTGTTATTATTATCATTATTATATTGTGTATTTGTGTCGTGTCTTACCGGCCTGACACTCGGAGCTGCTCGCCGCAGACAGTTGTGCGCTAATGTATTATAATATTATAGCGCACGCGGAAAACTGGTTACAGACATATATATTATAATATACATCTATATGTTATTATACGCACACCATCACACTATATACGACTATATTATTATTATTATTATTATTATTATTATTATTATTATTATTATATTATGTTTACTTATACAGTATATACACATTACACAGGCATTAGAGCAGCAACTGCGATATAGACACGTTACTTTATTTAATTTTTTTCTCTACATTCTTTTCGCGCCATTACATTATTATTACGGCGTATCGATTAGAAAAGCAATTCAAATAGATTATCCGTTTATGCAAATGGTTGTAATTAATATTTTCCCGGGCAATTAATAACGAAATACGTTATTATCCGAAACTATCAGCGGTAGTTAGTAACTGCAGCAACGCAACGAACCAGAAGTTATTTAAGTGTGTAATAATGTATATAATATATTTGTGTGTGTGCGTGTGTGTGTGTGTGTGTGTGTGTAACAACATTCTTGTCACAATCACATTCCATACTGTAGGTACAGTATATTAAAATGTACTCACGAATTAATAATTTAGTGTTTTAAAATTGATATAATTTTTATGTCATTCGCGGATAGAAATCACTTTCAAAAACTTATCGGAATATAATCAAATGTAATTTATTCGTTGGAGTAAATTGTGTATAATTATACGTCTAATTCTTTCACTTTTTAATAACAATGAAAAGAAATCGATTTGAGTATTATTTTAATTATAATAATAGTATACTGTGGCAACTTGCAAACAGTATTGCAAGAGTTTCATGCAACAAAACGCATCGTATTTCGCATTTAATTAAATTTTTTCATTCCTTAATTATTACTAAATTATTTTATCAGTCTGTAGAAAATTAATTCACAGCGATTTGATAAGATTACTATTATTTTTTTAATTGAACTCTATAGTTGTTTTGTTACCATACTGTTATTTAGAATTAAAAGCGGCATATGCGATAATAGAATTTAATAGCTTCAGGCTCGGAAGACTGCGTATCAAACTAAGGATATAAAACAGTATATTTAAATACTCAAATATCCATTCTTTCTACAACAACGAAAAACTAATAATTATATGTTATATTTAATTATTTAAAATGTACATAGGTATTCCAAGTTATCTGCACAATATGTCAAATACTATATTTAATATATAATCAATGTATAATAACATTGCACTTCAGCGTACCAAAATAAATGACTGCAGCTATATACAATGGACAATATATATATATAATATATACGTTATACAGTATATGAAAGCTATACATAATACATATACAATATACCTATACTGTGAAACTTACCCGAACTTTTTACTATGATGATTGCAGGAGGCATGGAGGTAGGTAAATGACCATACTATGCTATCAAGGGGTGACCATTATCCAAACAACCAAGTTAATTGTAGCTATAACACCAGCTATCATAGGTAGGTATACCTATAAGCTTGAACTATCAAGACAGTAGAAAGCACTAAAAAAAATTAACTGATATATTTTGTAAGATGCGGCTATGTCAATATAAATGTTAGGTGTATTGTATTTTATTAGTATTACTATTATAACGTATTTAATTAAATGAACATGGTATACTAAACCAACATTTCTAATTTGAAAAAACTACTAAATATATGTAGATATAGGAGTTATACTTAATTATTTTCATTGCGCAATTTTATTTTGACCCATATAAAAGTGTTTTTGACGGTGGTTAAATGTCTTCAAGACATCCGTGTTTACTGCAGTGAATACGGCAGCTTACACCCATCGTTTGCATAATACTCACTTGTTATGAAGGTTTTATAGCCCATATATAATATATTTTGATTGAATAAAAATGTCCGTAATTAAATTGTACATTTATCGTTGAAATCGAAGTATTATTATTCTCGAGATTTACTGAGATATAAAATACATTCATAAATATATACATTTGTAAAAGTACTACGGTGGGTGTATATTTACTAAAAATACAATAATTTCAATATAACGAATAAAGATACTCGAGTACTTAAAACAGTAATATATTGACATGGGCATTAATATAAAACGGTGATCAGATATGTATAATGTACATATATATATGTATATCGTTTAGATTATATTATATTCCGCAATGCAGATATGCATAAAAGAAGGTACAAAAAATTGCATTTAATATCCCGATGTTCTGATAATCGTAAAATACACAACCACACAATGTATACTATATAGGTACCTAATAATAATATAATATGTACGAGCATATTTAAAACAGTTTTTTTTTCTACCTATTACTTATACATAATATTTGTCCGTCATATATAATGGCATACCTACCTATATTATACTATTAATATTTATAACTGAAAATCGATTAGCGTTTTAGAGTATGGAAGTACAATAAATATAAACGTGTTCCTGGTACATTTTATTCGCTCTGTATATTATATACGTATATATATTTATTATAGATATATACAGTGAAAAGCGATCACACACAGATTAGACAGTTTTTTTTTCAACAAGCAGAAATGCAAACGTTGCGGTGATAGACCTATCTATATACACTATCGAAGTGTTTAACCAAAATCGATAATTCCACATCATCGCGGTCGAGTACCGTATTCAATAGCAGGTATCACGACGTGCACATCACCTATAGACAGAAAAAACCAAAAACCTTTAAAATACATCACATAGGTAATATATATCGTCATAATTGGCCGGAAACCGTTTGCGGTAAGCCTGGTATATCCGTAGTATTATAGCTCAGCGTGTAGGTAGGTACACCTCGCCTATATTCGGTTATAATATTATTTATCGACGACAGCGTCGTCGCTGCAGCGCGTATTCGATTTCCGTTTTTATTATTATATAAAATCGTGTATAATATAATAATAAATGGTGTACACACACCCACGCCGCCACCGCGCTTATATTCCACCGGCGCTGTAGCGTAATATAATAATATATTTATTGTATTACACATATATTGTATAGAGGTAGGTAGGTATATCATATCATAAATGTATAATAATAACAACACGTGTTTTATTCGATTTCGGGGCCCCGGGCGCCGCCGTCGCCGCGAGACCCGCACGCGTGTATGTATAATATTATATAGTCGATACTATTACACCCGGAAGTGTGTGTCCGCAGCGAGTCGCTGACCGATCGACCGCGGCGCACGCGTTACGTAAAGTATATTATAAAAAACCTCCCGAAACGGGAAAGGAATAAAAAACTAACAGAACGGATTGTTGTGCAGTACTACATATGTCGGGTCTCCCTACCGCGCGACGCGCCGGCGGGGTGGTGCGTGGGTGGACCTTGTAAGTTTTCACGCGCACGCCGGCTGGAGAGCCGCGTACAACACACTCGTTCGTACTATTATTATTATTATTATTATTATCGTTTATCACGACAACCGCCGCGCCGGTCGCCGCCGCCGCCTCGCAGTCGCCTCGCGTTTCCTCCGCCACGCACTCGCGTCTCGTCCGCGGACAGACAGTCCTTCTCTCTCTCTCTCTCTGTCTCTTTCTCTATCTCTCGCTTTGAGTGTACGTGTGTGTTTGTGCGTCTGCAATATTATTATGATATTATTATCATCATCATCATCGCATCATCAGTTTCGCGTGTCATCGACGATTAACGAAAAATAATAATAATATTACTCGAGATATATTATGTGCAGCTGGTGACAACCATACTAACCACTTACCTGCAGTGTGATCCGTACACGAGCCGGAAGGATTCTGTGGGAAATACGACGCCACCGCGAACCCCGATCGTGATATCCGGACACGGGATATCAATACTACATCATGCGATGGTTATTAGCGGCCGATCGATCTCATCTACAACCCACAGTTGACTTTATTCTGGTATTTGATGACTATATATATTTACGCTAAATATAAGGTTATGTTATATAATATGCATAGGTACCTAAACGTATATTACAGTAAATTCTTATAATACCGAACGTCGATATTTCGCGTAACCTCGAACTCGATTGAAATCCCCATGAAACAATTGTTACCATTACGATAGAACTCGATATCTCGAACTTTTTTCTGTTTCCTCGAGTTCAACGACATAACGAGATTTCACTGTATTTATATCATCGTTTTGTTGCCATGAATAGCAAACTTGCGGGATTTTGTCCAGCCGCATGCGGTCTTACAAGACCCAGAAGGGAAATTCGTATTTTATCGTTTTGCTCGGTCTGAAGCCACTGCAATACACTGTCGGATATAGTCTCTTTTCCACCCCGGTGAGCCACTCAACTCCGGCTGCTGTATTTATGTATATATCATGATATATATGGCGCCATGCCATCGTACAAAAAAAAAGGTTTTTTCACTAGAAATGTTGTGTACGAAACCCATCGTAATTTTCCAACTATAAGTTTTAAAAGTCGGAAAATATAAACTCGACATTTTTTTCCGTAAACAAATTACATTGAAATGAGTTAGGAGATGTCACCGACTTATCGTGTTTTAGCATACTATTTTTTAAAACTTCCCACCAGTTTTCGAGAAAATCTAGTAAATAAGAATATTTTTTAGTTGAACATTTTAATTGTATCATACAAAATGTTTCAATATGCTTTCATGTTTTCAAGCACCACTTTTAGATTTTCTTTTAAAATAGCTTATTTATTATTTTTAGATTTTATTGTTTGTGATTACACAGATTTGAAGGACCATCGTATACCAATATTTATATTTAAAAATAAGTGGATTTTGTGTGTTATACAACCCGTCAATGTTAAACAAAACTTATCCCGATTAAATTACAAAAAAAAAAAAAAATATGAGACAAGAGAAATTTTTAAAAAAACACAAAGATAACATCCATATTTTTCTAAAAGAATAAATAATTTTTTATCATATAATTTTAAGTCTCGAAATCGATATAAAAATAAAAATAAAATATGCTTACAACTCAATGTATGTGTACTTACCTATAATACATATATATATTTACACTGACACACTGTTGCAGCCAATAATTGTATTCAATGTACATTATAAAAAAAAAATGTTAAATCGAGTGCATAGAATAATTCCGCTATATACAATGTACCGATAAGAATATTAATTCACCTCTTTTTTGACTAAATTATTAAATTTTAAAACACATTGCAAAATCACCAGCATCACAAATATATAGGTATTTTGTTCACGTACTTTTATAATTAAGGGTTATAGATTACAGTCTATAAATAATGAGTTTATTATGAAATACATCCAAATATAGGGCTATTTAGTTAAGCCATAAATAATGTAATATTCATGGATCGTCATTTATTAGCTGTTATTATAAATCTCATTTGTTATCCATTATTCATAGGTACTTTGTTGGTACGGATGTTAATTTAAACACTAGATTTATAATATTCGTTATACTACTATATAATATATGCTTGTAACTTTAAAAATATTATAATATTTATTTAAAATATTGCGTGTTGATAATTATACAATATAATATAACCATAATAATAATAAACAAAAAAATTAAATTTCATAAATTAAAATAATAATATTATTGTCTTGTCTTAAATAAAGTGGTTTATAACATGTTTATTTCAATAAATGATGGATAATATAATATGACTGAAAATTAATTCGACATAAGTAATAATGTTTATAAATGTAATATATTTTAAAAAAAAATTTTAAAAAGAAACAATAGAAATATAATTAGTATAATTTGGTATAAGAACATAATTATTAATAGTGCATTCACTTTTTAGTTTTTACAATGCAAAAGTATTACAAACATTTTCGCAAACATAATGTTCATGCTCTGTCAAATATAAAATTAATCCTACGTTGGAGATAATAAACTTACTAGATTTTGAAATGTTCATGAATAGAAAACATAATGTTATACATGCAAATTATTATGACTTAAGTCTTATGATATTACGTTACTTTTATTGTAACTTAGTAGTACATCATATTATTACAATTTGTTTAATATATTATATTATTTATATTATTATAATATTACACAGTAGATATAAAATAGGTATTACACCAATACTACGCGGCATGCACTATTTAGACCTTATAATATCTTAATGTCTTTACACTTATGTTAATGAAATATGTTTTCATAATGACATATTAAATAGTTATATATTCATATTACTATTCAGAATATTTTATTATGGTACAACCATACCAGCATTATTAATACAAACTAACAATGGATTTAATCTTAAACTAAATTGATTCCACCACTTGAGCGATTTAACAACATTTTAATGGTTATTCTTTGTTTTATTATGAAGAAAGTTATTCATTGTTATATTGTTTATCCGTGATAATCATAATTATACTTTAAAAGATTAGGGATCATTGAATTTGTTATTTATTGTTATCAAATATAAACTATCATCAAATTCAAATAAGTATTAACACTAGTTCATCATAATAATAAAAGTATAGCAAACTTAATTTATCTCAATAATTTATATCAATGAGATTAAATAAAATGTTAAGTAGGTACTTGAGTACGGTATTATAATAAATAATGATATTTACAAAATATATGATAGCCGGATGTCTGATCTGTGCGATATGTTTACATATTTATATATTTATCGTTGTCTTTAATATAAACGACATCACAAATTAAAAATGCTCAACACATGTCATAATAATGTAAAATATAGCAGTAAATTAAATCATCAGACTTTGAAAGTATTATTTTAAAGTTAACATTATTACGTAGATAACATTAGCTCTCTCTCGATGATGTTTATTCATTGTGGGGTGTGGAACAAATTTTATCCCTCCGAGTTCCGACAGGACGCTTAATGTATAATGCCATTTCCAGACAATAAAAAAGCACTTATTATATTATACTGACTTTTCGACCTATGGTAATTTTCGTCTCATAAAATGCATTCATGGGTCCGTCAAGACTTTATCAGTAATGGTCAGGCAAGTGGGCGTGCTCGTATGAGACGCGAAAATATGTAAAAAAAATAAAAATAAATAAGAATCCTCGTTTTAATATACGAAAAAAATTAAGTGTATTAAAGCTATATAGACGACCGGTTTTTTTTTAATCCTTCGCAGACTTATTATACAATTATAAAAATTATTTTTAAAAAAAATTCTGTCTTAGCTTTACCGAATATAATTTATATTAACCGGCTTTAAACGCAACAAGTGGTCTCTGCAGGCATAACTTCTTCGCGAACAGCTTAAAAAAAAGAAGCTCCCTGAAATGATTAATTACACTGTTATAGCAATTATAATTAATTATTCAGCTAGTGTGTTGTTAAAAGAGTGTCGTTATTAGCTCAAACACACGACCATTACGAAACACGCTGTACCTACACCTAGGTACTCGATTCGAGTTAACGAATTTTTCCTTGTACCTACTCCTATATAAGACTGTCTAAACTTGCTTGGTGCAGTGAAAGTGAACACGAAAATTAAATACCTGCAGCCGCACTACTGCAGACAATGCGCACGCGCGTAATCGCTAAATTAAAATAATTCGAATTGAAACAAACAATTATTATTATTATATTCATGTCGGCCGTTATACTATTGTTTCAACACGATACGTAATACATAATATATAACAGATCACAGATGTACCGCATATTATCATAAGACCACCGATTAAGATATTATGCCACTGCCGCATCGTGTTCCGTGCTACAGTCAAAATGCATTTTTTTCACGCTAGGTATTGCATTATAAATTATAACAGAACAATAATTATGACGTGTTTCGACGAATACACCATAAACATATAATTTTATATAAAACAATATTATCGTCAAGTCACCTTATTCCTAAACCTACATCATTTTTTTTTCGTTTTTTTTTTTTTATCGGTCTCGTACAATTACATTTGCCACTAGGTATATATAAAGCGGTAAACCTATTATACTTAGGATTTAACCGGACGGCTACTGTAGCAACCCTATTGCATGCGACAAATTATTGTTGTGCGTATAGGCTTGTTTTTCGTTCGTTCACTAGAAATAAAAATAGTTTCGTACTAATAAAATCGATGGCGTTATGGCGGTAAAATTATTATGTGTTATTTGTTATTAAATTGTTATACATGTATCGTTGTTCTAATTCACTTGTAAATGTATAACTGCAGTTCTGCATATGAATAAAATATTGTCGATCGTAATGACGTACCCTCTCAATAATCAATATCCAATGATAAAGTAAAAATAAAAATAAATAGTTGATTAGATTCTCCAATTTCACCAATACTAGGTGGTATATAATATAACTCAGAGGTGAATTAGGTCTGTAATATCAATTTTTATGTATTATAATTATTTTTATTATTTTAAGAATGTTCTAACTGTATTCTGATTTCTGACAAAATAAATTATTATTATTATGTAATATAGCTCGCTGACATTACACAGCGTATTGTTAGTGTAAGCAAATATTTTCCGAAAAATAATATAATAATCACGTGACACCTCGGTAAGACCGCGAAGATATCGTATTCACTATTCAACATATTTCGATCGGCGACCGGACACGTGCGATTGGTGTGACAATAGTGTATTATATAATACTTTCAATAATAATAATAATAATAATAATAATATAATAAGCGCGAACCGGTCCGGGGCGCGACATCGGAGGATGTGTTCTCGACTTCTCGTGCAGCGTCCGTCGTCGTATTGTTGTCGCGAGCAAATAGTAAAATAATAACAATAAACCAATATTAAATAACGATAATAATAGCCAATAGGTGTGGCCCGTGTAAAGAATAATATTGTATAAAGACGAAACTAATGAAAAGTGTAGCCGGGGCGACGACGTGTCCGGCGGTCATCATCCGGAGTCCCGAGTCGACAATGCTCCCGACGACCGAGACCATGGTCGCTATAAGGAGCACGATCAATAATTTCGAAAATCGATCGGATTAATAATATAAATTATAAACGATATCATTCGAGAAATCGGCTCTGCTGTATACTATGCCCATGCGGTGTGCGCATCGAATTTATCACGGCCGAATATACGGCGAGATGTGATCACGGTCGCTCGCACGAGATATATTATATTAAGTATATTATAATATAATAATAATAATAATAATATTGTGATGCTGCAACAGTGCTCAACGCATTTCTCTGGAGGATATCATCATCTTTTATTAGTAATGGCCAATAGGTATATACCCGATTATATGCGCCTTGTATTATTGTTATTTTATTTATACTTGCCGATCGAATTTGAATACCTCTGCTCGGTTCAAAATGACTTCTCAGTTCTCATATATGTACCTGCTACGTCTCTCTCGATAATCTCGTCGTGTGATCAGTTGTTTTCACGGGACTCTGTTTTTTCGGCGTTAATAATCAATTATCATATTATAATATTATGATAATACGTATAGTTTTATGCCCATAATATAATTGAATATTATCATAATACGATAAACCACGAGCATTGTATAACTTCAATAAAACCATGAAAATATTTTTACGAATGCAGTTATAAAATATATTATATTTACGATTTACCAAGAAAATTCATCAGAAATACGAAACCGAAATGATGTCTTTTAAATTATTCAAATAATATCGTAGGTATCAATGTACTCGGTTCATTTTTTGTTTACTAGGTATAAAAATAATGTAACTTTGTTTGATTATTGCTTTTATTCAGTGTGTATATTGTATGGTTCAAGCATAAACATATCGCGACTGAGTAATATTATTATGTATAATATACAATAAACATTTTTTTTCCTTATTAATTCCACGTAGGTTTATAAGCACACAATATGGTCATTGACCGAAAGTAATAGTTAGTTCGGGCGGATAGTATAGGAACATAATAATAATATGTAATGATAATAATAGAGTATAGATTCTATTAAATTTTTTAGATTTTTCAAATTTTACCGCTATATGTTTAAATAATAGGTATTTACTATTTCGAAACGATTTTAATTATTTAGAGCGTACCTACTCGTATATAGGTATGTTGAGTGGAAAAAATATTGTCTTTGCACAAACAACTAGCTGTTTATTAAAACGCGCATTGTCTGAATGGCGAAATATTATTTGTTTATTATTTATTATTATTTTTTATGTACACACATTATTTGCGTTTGGATAATGCCATGGTAGATATAATACCCTGGGTTTAAGTGACAATTTCAAGAATATCCCATGTCAATGTTATTTGAAAACTTCATAATAACGTGGACTGCAAGAATACTGCTTGGAATATATACGGTTCAAGTTTTAACATACTATTTATGTATATTTATATATAACATAATGCCTTAAGTGTACCGTATAAACTAAGACTCAGCACGGAGTATAAAATAATAACTAAAGTATCGATTTCAAAATAACAAGTCCAGAACTGTACCGAGTAGGTATTATACTCCTTCGTATCGCAAATATATTTTTAAATTTGTTCACCTTTCAGCGATCCGCAATATATACTCGTATAGTCGTATATATAGGTATGGACACCTACCCAAATTATACACTGGGGAGCCTCGGGTGTAGTACATATTATTTTTTCATTTCTGCAATTATTATGACTTATTGCCTGCATTCGTTCTGATGTTTTAATAGAAAAACTAATACGCACAGCGTCGGATACCTACTCGTATATACGTCACTATACGTGCGGCGATAAATTATATCATAACGACGCCTTACCTATATATAATTACATATTATTCATTGAATTATATTTTAATAACTGATTGAATTGTGTGTTTTTTTCAGTTGTCCATTTGTACACTTGTATAAAAATGTAATAACTCCAAACGCTTTTGTATATTATATCTACCTATTAGAACTATATTATAATCTTGTATGTACAGAGACGCAAGCAAAAATCCTAGTTTCGGAGGACTTCGCTCATTATAATAATGACAATAATAATATATAATACAATATCTCGACGGTATTTGGAAGAGTGTATAATAATATTAATTATCGGATTACCAGCAAATACGCATTTTTAACTATAACATGGAATATAATATATAATATTATGCATATTATGTAGGTATGTCGGTATCGTGGTAATGAAATAAGACTAATTTATAGTAATTATATAAAAGCAATGCAACGTAGTGTCCTTGATGGAGTTGTTTTTTTCTTCAGAGACGATTTAATTTATGAAAAAAAAAAAAAATACAATTAGGAAAACAGAATGTGTTAAAAACTTAAAACGGTTTCGTTCATTGGTGGCTATAAGCCTATATAGGCTAAACCCAAATTGTCAATGGACTTATCTTATTCGGCTTCCGAATTATATTATAGAGTGCTTATTAGTTATTAGCTATATTAGCTATATTGATAATAAATAATAATATTTCTGTTTAGTATATTATGTTCTACTTTGTGTATACTGACATTGCACATATATAATATATGGCTGTGTATAATTATATAACGGACGTAAAATTATTTGTAAGTCTGTTTAGTATTAAAAATATAGACTACCTATAGTTATACATCTATACTCGGCTACTTACTTAAAGAACGCGACTTCGAAACGCTATTTAAAACAGAGTATTCGAAGTATATAATATATAGGTCAAGTCATTATACAAACCTGGTGCCTAACAATATAGACGGTGTCCCTTCCGGTAGACTCCAGTAATTCGATATAGCTGTTTAAATGTGTACTGCAGCGATTGAAGCCTTAACACTGCGCCGTCACAACAAATTTAATGAAATGATCTTAAACACAACACCTAATTTATTATATTATACCGTACGTATTGCAGTACCTATGTATATATGGCAACAATTGGCAATATATTATATAGGTAAGTAGAGGTACAAACAATATTGTCATCGTTTACGAGCACGAGGTCAAGGAAAATCACTGCGCATTCGTCGTATCTTTAAATATATATATGTGGGATGCGGCATTGCATATTATTCAACCATCACATAATTTATATAATATGTACAACGAAACAAATAAACGTGCACATATAGGTAATAATGGTCACCCTACGCGCGCTATACTGCTATGGTTTGTTGCATTATTATTATATATGGATTTCACCTCGCATTCCCTGCACATTATACCCATCAGAATCAAATGATATTTTTCTACGCCTTTATCATATTATTACCTACCTTAAGAGTTTATTTTTATTCAGATGTCTGTAAGTTTATACTTTATTACTGCCTACTGGTATATATTATCATCGCGCACTCGAGATTCCTACAGTCGTGAATGCATTCGTAAAACATGATGCCTAAACGATATTGACACAAACATTTTATTATGTCTTGAGTCGAATTAATATATCCACAACGAATCGATGAATGGCAATAAGTATACGCGGTATGTATAATATAATCAGCCCTTTTCACAAATTAGTCTCTGCCGACTTTCGACGACGCAATCGAAATATAATATACGCCCACCTACACATAAAATATAGAACATTATCTATACTATAAGAATCTTGTTGCACTTATATTATACTAGGTATATATATCATAATTGATACACACGCTGATGCGATTCCTCGTTATGTTTACGCGCGCGTAATATGCAACTCGTTTAATTTCACCGCTCACTCGTTATAATTATATTATCATTTATCTATACGTCATAATCGAATCTGATTTTGTAACGACGTGCCGGTAGAGCGACTCAGCCCGGCAGATTCACTCTTCGACTTCCGGAAAACAAATCGAATTTAACCACGCAATAATTTAGCTGCATACTTAGTGGTGTTATGGGTGTTTCAACACCCACCTCCCACCACTTGGCCGTATTTGTGCTAAATATAACATATATATATTATATATAGAGTCTTATAATATGATTCAGATTTTTATGAAATTTTTGATATTATTAATAAAATATGAAGATTGATGATTACAGTCTACAATATGAAGAGTGTGAAATCCATCAATATATAAATATAAAATCAACAGGACACGTGTGTTATTGTTTCCTTCTTACAAATATACAACATGGCAAATCGCAGTACGTTCACTATAATCCATTTCATTTATTTTTAAAGTAAGAGTTAATTTATACATTTTATCACAGCATTTAAAGGCGCAGAGATAGTAATTAAAATTTATATTTTAATTTTGAAACAAGTTATGAGCATTTAAAAATTTACAGTTTCTGAATTCTCTGTGATACAAAGAATATCAACAAAAAAAAGTACAAGATACCCTTATAATAATCTTACCTCTACATTTAATAATAGGTCAATTCACTCTAATTTTAAAAATAACAGAGTCATGTGATAATTTCTATATTATGTTGTTCGTTTTTAAGACGGATGCAACATATGTGTAGGTTCTTCTTCAAACATCCCCTAAAAAAGTTTCGTCCACGCGACTGACATAGTACTGATATATTATTATAACGCAGAGCGTTCACAACATGATTCGGATAATATAAAATCGTTCTCAAAGTTTTTTTAATGTAATATTATATACATGCACTGCGTGGTAAATGCAATATTACGCTACTGCAGCGCAGCTTGTTCTCAAGGGAAGTGTTTTCGAAATGTCGTTCGATAGCCAAAGAACATTTTGTATTGGGTATTTTTTGAAAAAATTTACGAGGTCCGACTTGGAAGAAACGAAAAAGGCGTGTTGGAGACGGTTCAGTTCAGGCTATATTATAATATACAATACAGTAGGCATAGAGGCGGTGGCAGCGGGAAGGGCGTACAACCGGAGCGGTTTACATAACGAGAAACGCGTTACGTTGTCGTCGTCGATGAAAACTTCTACTTACACACACACACACACACACACACACACACACACTCACACACCTGCGCGACCGCGTACCTCGGGGGCCGATCATTCATAAACACATTCCGACTGCATAGTTTTGTGCGCGGAATATTCAAATAGCACACGCTGGCGATCGTTAAAAAGAATTATATTATATTATATTATTATGTGCGTGTGTGCAGCGACCGGCGTGGCAAGGAGCGTAGTAAGGACGAATTGTATGTGCCTCCGCGTCGGGGGTAGATGGTGGTGGTGAAGGGAACCAAAGAAACGCGTATTGTATCCAAAGTCATTAACCGCCGCCGCCGACGGTAGTCACTGTAGTCGTCGCCACTGCATTACTGCAGCGGTGTCGACTTGGTCGCGCGAGTACGTTTAAAACAATTCGAATACTGAAAAAAAAAATATATGAAGATGGAAAAAAAATTCGCACCTGTATAAATCAACTGCTGGACGTGTACAAGTATATATAATAATATGATGAGAAACATCAAATCGGAATCAAACTCGTTTGGAAACTGACGAGTATAAAATATAATAATAGTAATAATAATAATAATAAAAACGATTTGGCTCGACGACTGCAGCACGGAGATGGAGATTATAGAGGTAGTATAAAATGCATAAGACGTATCGGTATATTATATACTTATAGGTACGTATGATCGAAATAATTCGTCCGGTTCTCGCGGATACGCGTAACAATGTCGGCGCGATACGACGATAAAAGCGTCTGTCAAGTCTGACCGTCGTCATAATAATATAATACCTACGAGTGAGTCGCGCGAGTGGTTGTGTGTATATGTGTGGGATCGATGACAATCGTCAATCGTATCGTTTCCGAAAACGAAAAAAAAACCGCATACGTATGCGATCCCCCGAGCGACGAGCGCATAGACTAGGGCAGCGGTCCGTACGGCAACAGGAAACGGGCGAAACGATTTAAACATTGCCCAGGTAAAGATTCGTCAAACGGAAATACGTCCTAATAATCCGTAACGTGATGTAACGCATACAACGCACGCTATAATGTAATATCGCGTTCTATAAACGTAAACTAGTTATTATGGGGAGACGTAATAATAATATAATATTATAATTGTTGTGAGATCACCTGCCGCACTGGAGCAGCTACAATATTTTGTAGATGAAAATATTATGTGCATAGCGTTACTATTATATGACTATTAGAGAGCCGTCTAAATATGGAGGTAGTAAAAATTTGATGAGCCAACCATCACTGTTACCTCGATTTTTAAAGTTGTGTATAATACGTACATTTGAGTATACTGGATCGAAAATTGCCGTATTCTTAAGGATCATTTTCCAGAGGATACAGAGGACTGCGGACCTATATGTACGATTAACTTAGTACGTCGTATGACGTGTTTTTATACTCTACGAAGAAATTCATATTTCCAAATGATTTGCTGTCTCAAGTGTTTTCATACAATTTTTTAGATTAAATAGTATCGTAATTGTAATATGAATCAACCTTTTTATTATCCATCATGTTATTCTCTTGGATTTTTACCAAAAACTCTTATAATTTCGAAATCGTGACAATGCAGCAGCACACCCGCACTATACGCTGTTACTCGTCGCCATCGTCTCTTGTGAGATATTTGAGTCATACAAATCATTCAATATATTATAACTGTCACTGCCGCTGTATACAAGCATGTGTAAAACATCGTCCCTATAAACGCCGTTGATCTTCTCTATTGTCAACAGACAATAAATAGTAAATACGATAAGTCGATATAGCACTCGCGTGTTCGTGTGTATATATTGTTTCGAAAATAGATCTCGAACATATGACTCTCGGTCGAAATCTTAGGCTCAAGAGTCAAGACACAACACATAAATCATAATATATATCCAAACCTATATGCTTAGTAGTATTAAACCGTATATAGGTATACAACGATAAATGTGCTATATGAACCGGAGATTACGAAACTTCCAAGTTATATTATTATGTTGTATTCTCGGGACGACCGACAACCGCATGTAGCGATCGGCAACTCGCTTAAAACAACTATATACTTGGGTATAAGCACTAAACATTATATACGTATCTTCGACTTACTGATAAGTTGTTTGGCGTTTATCTTTCGAGAATGTAACGATCGCGTCCTGAAAACCGTAATATATTAGTGCACACGCGTCGTCGTACGTATGTTAACATTGCGGGTGTTTGTGAAAACTTCGTCGTAAGTCGTCTGCTGCAGATACGAGATGATAATAACATACACACATACAGATATAATATGTTTTAACGCATTATTTCATACGCGGTGTACACAGATAGTCAGATTTAATTTACACGATTTACAGCGATCACATGCTACGATGTGCACTTATCCGTTCATGTGTGTTATTATTAACGCTGCGTGAGTGTGTATGGTAAATATTCGTGCTTCATAGTAGGTATTGATATATCATACCAACACGTGACACGTGGTCAGTGGTCACGTTTAGATCGATGCCCGCCAACGATTTATCAATCGCCGATTAGATAACCGCAGGTGCCGTTCCTTGCTGCGCCGCTCACTGCGAATTTCTACTTTTTTTTTCATTACCTACTTATATTATAATACGTTATATTATTATGTAAAGGTGTACTTATATACCATTGAAATACCTTAAAAATTATTACTGCACCCGACGGCCAACGGCGCTGACAATACGCATAATATTATGTTATACGATCCTCATCGACATGTCGATCATGATGATCATGATCGTGTTATATATAGATCGTTGGGTAACAAAAGGCATTGTAGTGCGATATTGGATCGACTACACTGGTCGGCCAATTATATATTATGTACAAAATATTGTGAAATAACGCACGATGATTTCGGACAAACGAAAATAATTTTTATTGTACAATTTTTGCAGGTTTCGAACTACCGAAAGAGAATTTATTTAATGTGCGTATTTTTGTTTTGTACACTGAAACGTACCTACATATAATAGCTAGTTCGTGCTACCGGCAATCGACCTTTTAAACAGCTTTATGGGTAGGTAGGTATGCTTTTACAGTATGGGTACTCGTATGTATAATATAATAAGCGCGACGCGCCTGTGGCCAAATTATTGCCAATTTTCTAAATAATATATTCGATTGCAGTTTACCGCTTTCCGATCAAAATATGTCGACGTGATCGGCGGCGTTATTGATCGACGCCGTACATGCGCGAGAGATAATGACGCAGTATAAACCCCTGCATTCTTGGTAATTAGTTTTTGCAACAAATTTCAATTTTCGCAATGACCTATTCTAATAATAAAAACCGTTATGGCGATCGTATTATAGTGGGAAAAAAAAACGATAAAAATCAAACCGGATTTAATTTTAAAATTTGTTTGTTTCACCCGGCGTGTGATGACGGGATAGCTCGGCCGAGTGGATGTTTAACTATGACAAATACATCAATCCTAGTTGGCCAAATTGTCGATGAAATATATTATCACGCGTGCACGCAGACGACAATTGACACATCTGTCGATCTTCAATTCGTAAATCGTAACAATGTTTATTATAATATATACCGATAGGCATAATGTTTACGATGTGCATATTATATTGTGAAGTATTTACCAACTATATTATTATAATAATATATTTATAGGCATATCGCATATAGCTAGATATTATAATTTATAAGTGAAAATCATGGGGAGAGAAGGCTAAGTTTTCTTAAATAACTGCCAAGCATCACCTAGCCCAAAGCGGTCTTGTACTCCAGTCTCGTACCGAAAAAGGCGTTTAATAGACGTTTTTGTTGATCATATTTTTGATTTTTCAGTTTAATAGAAATATTTTGTTTGGTTGTTGTTGAGATGTTTTATATATTCTGTTGCATGTGTTATTGTTGATTTAAAAAAAAATTAAAATTTATGATAAAGGATACGTGTAAAAACATTTATAAAGTGAAGAGGTTTTATGGGGGTGGTTATACAAATGTGTTTTCCTATTTGATTAAACTCCTTTAAAAGTGTATTAAACAAAATTAATCAACTTGATAACTCCTAAAATTTGACACCAAATCTCGCCTATAATATGATAGGTGGTTACGTGCATAATAGCATTGAGTTTAATGTATTAGGTAGGTATATTTACTATTTACTCGATGATACAATTATGTATAAATATATGTGATATGAAAAGAATATTTATCCAAAGATCTCTTCTCCGTTCTGTTCAGTGCGAAGTTTCGCTATGTACAATACGGTTCTCGTGATAAGTGTATCGCTCTCGTATAGTCGTATTCGTAAAATATATTGTTTATATTGTAAGCTCCATAAACCAACTACGACCTACCGTCTACCAGCTATCTATATTGTACGTCACAATATTGTTATTGCAGACTACGGTTTAGTGACGATCAATGAAGGATCGGCGGACGCGTCACGTTATTCGACGTATATTTATATTACAAACAAACCAGAGCGGTATTGTCGGTAGGAGGGGATGTGTATGTCTACACTTTACATCGTCGTGTATAATGTGTATAAGTGTGTATGGGTCTTCTAGACTAAACCTCCGGTTCGCATACACATGATAATAAATAGTATAAAATATTATATCGTATCACGTGAACGGCTCTGGCCCAAGAGGGGTTGCGAGTCTCTTACGGATATTATATTATATACACGAACGGTAATGCAACGATTATTATTTATTTTTATTTTTTCTTCTCTCCGGGCCAGTCACGAGCCAGATGTTGATCACCTGCCTCCGGTCCGGCTACCATACATTATATTATATACACTAAAATATGCATGTATGATGGTATATGTATGTTAAATAATATAATATATATATATATAATATTGTATGTGTGTATACTTTGAAATACAACTGCTGCAGCACTTGTCTCTCTGCCGTCGTCATCGTGTTTGACATTAGCAGACGGAGTCGGTCTATAAGAGCTCTCGGCTAATCATTCAAGTCGCAGCCTTAAAATTCTACATCTTCGGGTTATTATTTTTATAACAAGGGAGTAGGGGCGGTTACTAGATCGACATATAACTGTAAAATAAACATCAGATCACACGAAAACAATACGTGCGCGCGAGAGAACTGATTAACAAACGAAATTCAAGATTTCCAAATTTGTGAGAGAAAAAAATGAGAAACCGCATAATATAATAATATTTTACTCCGCAGACCTCATCACGCGTTCCCCGCGGGTTATTTTCTCGGTTTCGATATAATCGAATTATCGCGCGTAATATCATGTTATTATTATTATTTATTACAGCGTGAAGACCGCGACAAAACGATAGCGGTCACTATTACGAATGCGAGTATTGGTACTTGCGCGATTGTCGAATCCGCCGCACAACAATGTGGGTACAGCAGGTATACCTACCTAGTTACCCACATAAATATCTCCGGTCTTCCGACTCGCGTTGTATATCACAATCCGATGATGTAGAATAAATAAATATCATAAAATATTTTATCGTATGCATGTGTGCAGTATGTATAGGCAGTTCCGACGTTTCGCCTGGCGATCGGCTTGCAGTCGTCTCGTAGATACTTTAATTGAAATAAACCACTTGTAATGGTTACATACGTACTCGGTGGCAGTGGCGAACGTCGAATCGATGCGATTTATAGGCAACATGCGTAAGTATATTCCGGTCAAGGAGATTACGAAAGCCCACCTCGCGGCTGCTGCAGGTTTCTTCTCGGAGACATACTTCTCGAGAATTCGGACACAGCCGCCACTATAATAACACTACATAACAATATTTATAATGCCTAATTATAATATACCGTCATCGATAATATCCATGAGCCCGATTTCATAACACATTTACCAGGGATACCGCCGCGCCTATTTGTTATAAGAGTTTTTTCTTTACATTATCATTACACAATATAATATTCATCTTCATCTATTCTTAACGGTTATTATAATATACTTTTTTTTACTGTCGATTTGTTTTTCGATTGAGCTGTTATTAATTAATTGTTTTCTATTTTATAGGACCATGCGAATGTTTAGACAAACAAACGTCGAGGAAAAAAATGGCAAACCGTTGGTAACACCGGACATGGACGGTCGTTTTTATCAAACGGTTACCGCCGTACCGGCGATCGTTCTCGAAGAGAGCCCCAAATCCGCCGAAGTCAAAAGAAGTATGTACACATATTATATTGTAACAAAAGTATAATATATTTAGGTATAGGCGTATAGCAGCAAAATGTGTTAACTCATTTTTGTTATGTCTCCTATAATAGAGGCAAAATAGGAACATTGTAAATTAGTATTATTGTGAATTTACATTCACAATAATGGTAAATCTTGAACGATCTCCATATCGAAGGTCTTCTAGGCTAGGTATACACATTAAAAGTATATATAATTATTTATATACGAGATTTTAACTATAAATTAGATGTTAATAAACTACAAATTACCGAACACAGGTGTGTTGTGTTTATTTATTATTTTTGTATCCATGTTCGACGTTTCGACATAGCAATTACTTTTCGTCACTGCATTATTACCGTCACTTCTCGTTTTTACGTGCAAAAATATTATATAGGCGGTCTGTTGTATAGGTGTATAATACTGAAATTTAACCACACGGCGTACGTCGAGGTTATTTATGATATTGATTTTTATTAGGTTTTTGAATTTTGAATTCTGCAACATTAATAATGCGTACCGCGAAGTCAACACAACGATGGGTGAATTCAATTTAAAAAAGAATATTGATTTTCGAAGAGGTATAAGAATTACAATAGCAATATATATTTGTTGAAACTAGAGGGAAAATCAGAGACGTAAAAATTTCTCGTAAACTAAAAATAAAATGTGGAGCACGCGCAATCCGCTATATCTTCCCCATATATTGTACCTATACACAATAATTTGCTGTGTGTATTATTTGTAACAATGACCGTGGTTTGAACGCTAAACAGAGGACGTCAAACACGTTTAGAATACATTCACCGGTCACAATATTATATGGGCTTGGCAAGCTCCCCGTACGGTTGACACATACTATACACGTATACAATATTCGAATTTGGCATAAACCTTTATAGGTTAAGATTCTCTATAAACCTTTTTACGCTTATACATGTTATATACATTTGTAAGTATAGCTGCAGGTACGCGTGGTCCAAACATATTTTAAGAGTGCGTTTGGGTATATATAATATATTATATATACATAATACATGTACATTGTACGTATTATAATATTATAGAGGTATATGGGATATCGCGGTATAACGAATGGTCGAAAATTTAACATATTTATAGGCATTTAAATTTACAATTTAACCTAATCGTTAAAATATTCGTAAATATATATTATATATTTGTATGTGTGAATGTGTGTGTTTCACGTGTTTATATTATATGTACACTACATATCATTCAAATACCATCGGTCACAATGTCCTCCGAGCATTCCGGTTTTGTGTGTAGATTTTTAAGTGAAATATACCAGTGTATTACATTATTTTACACTTCTATTATATGTCTACGTCGTATAGTACAGTGTGTGTATATAATATTATATTATGGAGTGGTATGGTATGGTGTGGTGTGGTGTAGTGTAGTGGGTAGCGGCGTGAAAAGAAATGTAAATAAACAAATAAGTAACAAGCGCTGCGGTGATCGGTTTTTTTTTCGTTATTTGACGTGGTTTTCATCGTATCTCACTGGAAGCAGCCGCACTATGTCCGACTATAATAATATTGTGTACACACACATATACATGTGTGTGTGTGTGTGTGAGTGTGAGTTTAAATGCCATTAGACTGTAGATCTCTAAAACACGATTCTTGACCATTAAACATTTTTTATGGCTTCGGTTACTGGTATTACATGGTTTGTAGTGGTGTGGCTGGACGCAAAAAAAAAATGGCAATAATAAAACGAAAGAAAGAAAGAAAGAAAGAATATATCATATACGATATACATATATAATACGATGTCTACGACGGTAGTAGGTACATAATGTGTGTGTGTGTGTGTGTCATATATATATATATAAGCGTGTTATATAGTATATCTTGTTATAAATATATACCTATGTATAAACAAGGTATAGAGGAACACCACTACACCAGGCAGCACGCCACGTAACTCACGTTTTACATTATATGCACACGTTCTAATTACTACTGCAATGCCGTTTAATTGCTGTAGATCAATATGCATGTGCACACCGCACACGTAATCATATATGTATATACAACGTGTGTATGTAAAGGTTTTGGAGGGAATACACACGAGCTATATTGTCTCGCAGACTTGAGACGTCTGCTGCAGAGAACGAGAAAGAGAGAGAAAAGATAGACTTTATTATTATATATATATTGTGTATAAAGAGATAAACTCGTTAAAAACGCTTGCAGTCAATATGTATTTGTTGTATTGTATTTTTTTTTTTTTTTTTACCAGACCGTTTTACATAATATTTATCGTAATATTTAACAACATTTCAAAATGCCTTGTATAAACATCCTTCGCCGCCTTGGATCGCATTTTTTACATACCTAACGGCGAACACTACTATATTATAATGAGTCTGTCTCATGTCTGTCTGGTGATTTACATTTTGCCGGTTGTGACGTCGTCACGTTTAGCGTCTAAAAAGTCTGATGTACATTTTTAGTTTAGTGTACGTTCTGTTGGTACTCGCGTAGGTAGGTACATAATGGCTATAATACACTTCTAGATAATTTCTGTGAGTAATAAATAATTTTAGTTCACAAGTCGGTTATCTGATTTTGGAACGATTAATGAAATAAACAAGCACGAAGAGCGAACGAGTTTCGATAAAAATTACACAACCCAAGTGTCAAATCTAAGAGTGAGCCACGGAGCCCTGTAATTAATTTCTTATATTTACTTGATTATGTCGTTTCACAATCTCGGTGTCCGATCATTACACGTTTGATAACCATATGTGGTATATAAAGCTCCGCCTGAAACACATGCGCCTCTATAACACATATTCAACCGCCTTTCAAATTAATATAAACATGTTTTTCCTTCACCTCTCTCTAATTAGTTATTCAAAAGTGCAGTAACATCTTAATACGAAAACCGTAAGAATTTGTCAATAATACTATATTTACATCGAATTATTTGATGATTATATACGAAAAGAGACACGTAGTGTTTTCTAATCATATATATACATTGTATATTATAATAAGAACATGCAAATTATTATGTTATAATGTTCGAGCCACTATTAAAATATTAAAACACATTATTCTACATGACCGACTGGAAAACTGAAGAACCTGATTTTGTTTAAACATTCTGATCCATCGCAATCCTGATTAAAAGTTATATTACATATTATGTTTGTTCTCAAATATATAATGTATAATATAAAATAATATTATATGGATATAAGATATTCGTGTTTCAGTATTTGTACATTTGAGTACCTAGTGTAGTTCGTAATTCGTATAACCTGACGACGGGTTACATTGTTATATTTGATCGATATCCAGGTGAGACAGGAAAAACAGTTCTAAACAATTTGTAAACTTATACATACATATTTTTCTGAGTGACAGTTTGAAAACAAGTTGCACGCGTACTTTAAAACACTTAAAACACTTAAGATATTCGGTTCAACATAATTTAATATGTATAATAATATATTCTTGTTGTTACTAGTTATTACAGCCCTAAATCCGAGGTTGTGTTAAAAGTCGGCAATCCTAAAAATGTAGTCTATTTTTCTATAGTATTTTAGATACCTTCCTACTATGTTTGTTATTTTTTTTTTTATAATCCTCCGAGTATTGACCTTTTCACTCGACGGTTGTTAGTTATGACTCTCGTGGTCATTTATCCCCTATTTAAATTATAATAAATGTCGTGTAGTGTCATGTTCGTGTCAAATAAATATTTCAAGAGTAGATTTGATACTAGACAAAAGAAAATGAAATATTTTTTTGATAATGATAAAAAAAAAAATGTATACATTTATTTTATCAATTTCATGTAAATATTAATGATTGATATTTATCTTATTAGATTTTAATCATATAGTTTTACGTATAGTTACATTGTACGCCATCGTCATATAATTATATGATATTAATTCTAATCATGTGTGATTAAACTCTGTGCAAACATATTATAATATTAAAA
Organism: Myzus persicae; assembly: GCF_001856785.1. Classification (NCBI taxonomy): domain Eukaryota; kingdom Metazoa; phylum Arthropoda; class Insecta; order Hemiptera; family Aphididae; genus Myzus; species Myzus persicae. The sequence goes on from NW_019104211.1 coordinate 755,462, forward strand.
TAATTAAAGTAACATTGATAAATTATAACATATCGGTTTAAGTAGTATACGATTTATAATATATTAAAATGGCAAAGCAAAAATGCGTTCATTGAGGGCATCATAAATATCTGATTATTAATTTGACGAATAAAAATACGAATAAGACTCATACATATTAGTTTTCACTGATTAATTTTCAAGGTATGCGTAAATATTATGTAGGACATCTGGACAAAGCTATAGCTGGAGCGTTTAGATACTTTTAAAATTCCAGACCGATTCTATACACCATGCATTTAAGATTGATACTATTCAATTAAAACACTGACGTCTGGTACAATAAACATGCGTACCTACCTAATACCTATATACATATCCGCGTGCCATTATAATAAGTTATAAATAATAACCGTAATTCAAATTACTTATTCTTTTGAATAATCAAAATCGTGCAGCACCGTAAAAAAGAACCCCACCTTTTTTGTCGTAATAAAAAATTTGGTCCGCAATATGTACTTATATATTATATAATGTTCACAAAATATACGACCACCGAAACTAGTTTTACGGCGACTGCAAACGTAGTAGACAACGTTGAGCGTAAAAAATTACTCTAAACAAACAAACAAACAAACAAAACGTGTAACCGAACGAACCCATACACGCGTTTTAGAGTATGATTTGCACAATATTGCGATTAAAAACCGTATCACAATTCGCAACAATAAAATAATTAATTCAAAGTTCAAAACGTCCTGAATATATCTACCTGCAGCCGGTGTCTATGAACAAATCACGCTAATTTAAATAAAAATCTCGACCCGGGGGCAAAACGTTAACCCTTTTATTATGTATACATCAGCGGCAGTATAGCTGCACGCCGCGTGTACCTATGTTTAATATACACTCGCGGTCTGAAAGAAACACACTGCACAACGTCGTCTCGTTCCAACGACCTTGGGACACGGCGGTAATGAAATTTTGGACGTACCGTAAACCGGACAACCTTGAGTGGTACTCGAGTGGTTGATCTCAGTGGGAGCGGCGGGCGCGAGGGAAATCAGAAGACGACTTTAGCAGCAGCACTATGAAAAAGGAATCTGAGTAAAAAAAAAAGGTTTCTTAAGTGCGATTGTTGCCGGTCACGATATCGCCGTACCACATAGATACGCCACTGTGTGCATACGTATACCTATCTACACCGCGTAATGCGTGTATAAGCAATCTTGAGAGGCGATTAGTACGCGTTCGTTAATTGACAGCTCGTAGTAGCGCTGTGGGTTGGTAAATACCTATAGATACCAGAAGAAGAATCTGTATACCCATCGTACACCATGTCTCTTCTTCCATAGTATAGAATCTATGGTTTTATAATATTAACAGTAGCTTATCATACATAATGCGGTATGTCTGTGTGCATCAAATTAACTCATAGACGGAAATCGTGGTGTGGTCGTGAGAGCTAGAGAGACTTCAGCTGAGAACATAATAACTCATAAAGTTTAAGCTACTCTCCCTGTTATGGTGATTGGTTAGATATCCTTAAAAATGCATAGGTAATCAGTTACCAAGGGTATCAGTCATTTATGATAAACGTATCTAATATTAGTAATTCTTGGTTAAATTTATTTTGAAACATTTCTCTAGTTCAAATATCCCGAAATATTTAAAACTGAAATTCAAATTTCAGTTCTCTGTAATGTGGACTCCAAACGTCGTATTGAATTAGTTTACTATGTTTTTCTACGTCCAAGCGAATATTAAAATTGCTATATTACATGTACAGCATGATTCAAACCAGCTGCAGCTTATATGGTACATTTAATAAATGATCAGAGTGGCTCAAAATAAGTGGAGGGTACGCCTCCCCCCCCCCCTTGACCACTACCTATAATATTATGAAGTGTACTAGTGCAGTGCATAAAATATATTAATATAATAGCATTTATACTAGGTATTAATATTTAATAGGTATTAATCAAATATAATATTAATAAATAGTATATCATTATGACATAATAACATATAGGTACATGTTTAATATAAAGCATTAATAAAGAGTGCATATGATGTCGTGGCAATTCCGTCCTTGGCGAGTGGAACATGTGGATTTGGTGTGTAATGTATATGTACGTGCAAAACAATTTGGCAGTCGGTCCCACCCCCGGAAATCTTACCAAATCTCTGCCAATATAAAGTATAATATGAGTTAATACATAACAAGAATGTCGTTTTCGGTCAGCCGGAAACCGCTAGCTACTGATAAATGATGATAATGATATGATAATATAGTATTATACCTACATATATTATACGTACCTATATCGCATTTTTACTTTCTTTTTACAGAGTTGATCACTTGGGGCAGGAAAATGGGCAAGCGGCTGGAGGGTCTGCGGAGAAGTGAGTCCCGCGACTCTCTGGACAGCCTGTCGTCCAGGGACAGTGCGACCAAACATCAGCCCGCTGTGTGGCCTCTGGGACAGCCTTCTTCCGGTGACAAATCGTCGTCGTCCACCCTGAAGGGGTTCTTCACGCGTATCGGATCCACCGGCATGCTGAGCTACTCTCGGCTGTACAGCAACAGCTTCCGAGACAAACTGCAGCAGTCCAGGAAGCACGCCGAGTGCCAACTGTACCGGAGCGTGTCCACCTCCCACCTAGCCACGTCCTACATGAAGGGTGATGACCCGGCCGACTGCCTGGACCGCGGCGAACCCCGGACGCTTGCCGCCACCGACCGTGGCGCCGAGATCGAGTCGCCCACGGAGCCGGGTTACGTGCCGCTGAAGACCAGGAGCTGCGACAATATATCCAAGCTGGGCACCTCCAAGAAGCCAAACTTCCCGTACGCGTTCCTCAGATCCAGGCTGTCAGTGCTGCCCGAGGAGAATGGTGGCGGCGGTGGCGGTGGTGGAGCCGGGGGTGGTGGCAGCGTTGCTGGCGGCCACCCGGCGGCTCGAGCGGCAGGTAGGCAGCGGAACAGCGTGGCAGAATCGGCGCACGAAATAGTGGTCACCGAGGAGCTGTTCAGGGAGATGGATAACGACAGGGAATACCGTCGCGTGTTCAGTAACATGAGTTCGTCCAACGAGTCGGGATACGATAGCGACGGTCCCGGTAGGACGCCTGACACGTATCACCACCATCATCATCATCACCACCACCATCACCAAAAGGCAGCTGACGAGGACAGCGGGTTCGGGGACACCAAATCACTGGCCACGGACAGCCTTAACGAGTTCGAGGAGCACTCGGAACCGCCGTCCAGGCGCCACAGTGACAAGGACTACAATGTTCCGTCTATGTGTCTGTTCTACAAGAAAAACCGAGAGATCAACGATCGCATAAGGTCGGACAGACAGTCGTCGAAGGACACGCCCAACTTCCACCGTCGGATGTTCATCAAGAACCGTTCGTCGCCGCCTAACAACACCGCCGCCGCCGACCACCTGTCATCGTTGCCTGCTGATCTCAACAACCTGCGATCCCGTATGCAAATGGTGCGGTTGCTCAAGTCACGGTACGAGGACGACATCGGCATTTACTTGAAAATGGTCGTCAAACACGTAGCGAATTACAACGAGACCAGGTTCGTCGTGATGAAGCTAGAACCAGGAAAAATAGCGTACAGGTATGAGAACTCGTCGACGCGAGAATGTCGACTCTGAACGACGTCGATTAGGTTTTTTACTATATTATTATTTATTTGTTTAATTATCTAGAGACGGCAGGATTAGAGTCAGCGACGAGATAATCAACGTCAATGGAAAATTGTTGCGCGGTATCACCGACATGTTCGAGGTAGAGAAAATACTGAATCACAGTTTTTCCATAGCCAACAAGTATTACGTGGACATCGTGCTGTCCAGATCCGAAACACCGGACTCGACCATAATGGCATTTGACCACAATCACGGTGCCGCCGAATCGTCCAAACAAAACGCGATCTCCGTCATCAATAGAGTGCTAGCCAACAAAATGAACAGTCACTCGTCAAAATCCCCGACTCCAAGCATGAGTACCGTGTACATGGTTGTGACCTTCTACAAGGGTACCGGCCATAAATCGTTGGGATTCAGCATCGTGGGCGGGTCCGATTCGCCGAAAGGCGAGATGGGAATATTTGTTAAGACCATATTCACAAGTGGCCAGGCCGCCGAAAACGGGTCGTTGATGGAAGGTACGTGTGTTATAGAATCGTGTGGTAAAAATATATTATGTAATATTCCGTAAATCAAAATATAAGAAAAGACCGGTAGAATTTAATGAAACATTTATTTTATTAATATAAAAAACTGTTCATATTTTAACTAAAAAACTAATTACGAACAATTATGTAATAGTATCACAAAGGGTCCTGTCCGTATAATATAAATGATAATAATAATAAATAAATAAATAAATAAATAAATAAATAAATACGAAATTTTAAGATTAACACAGATCGTATTGAAAACATTTACCTAGAGTAAAATGGCTTTGTAAATGGTTATAAAATGTAATAATAACCGATACACGACCGTACTATTATAGTCGTATATGATAGAAAATAAAAACGTTCAACACTTAATAAATAATAATAAAAAATTTATTTTTTTCTATAATATTTACCGATAGGTATATCTATAAATAATAGGTTATAAATAAATTCAACTGCCAACGGTCAAAGTTCGTATAATAATAATATATTATGTCGGGTTTAAGTGTTCAACAAGTGGTAAATCTACCGCCGTATACTGGCGAAGAGACTCGTTTTAGACTCCATATTAATATGAATGCGTATAATATAAAGTATATGGTTTTAAACACAATATGAAAGAAAACTGTTTCATATCTAACAATAACATGAAAAGGAACGATAGGTCAGGTGAAGCTATGAGTGTAGGTGGGAGGGACCGAGGGGGGAAGAAAGATTATACGAGAGTGAACACGAGGAATTCGAAATCGTGAAAGCACTCGTCAACCCCCACACAATCCCGAGTCACCGTCACGGGTTTACAGGGTGTTCCACAAATGTCGGACAGTCTTACGTTGATTTAATATGTATTAGATTTCTGCGATTCATCCTATAAACAGTAGTTGGTGAGCAGTGCTCCTGACACATTCCACTTGAATGATGCGATGATAATAATATATATTAATAAACACCTCTTGTTGTTTTTTTTTTTTTTGCAGGTGACGAGATACTGTCTGTGAACGGCGAATCTGTCAACGGAATGACGCATGCGCTGGCCATAAACTGTTTTAAAAAAGTGCGTCAGGGCCCGCTGGAGATAAAAGTATGCCGTAGAAAAATAATTACAGACACCTGTGGACCCAAGTGAGTTGCGCGACCGACTTCCATTAGTTTGTTACGCATGTGAAAACCGAATGACATTAATATTGTTGTACGGCTGACCAATATTAGTTTTAAATATGATATTTTGTATATTAGAACTCTTCGAAGTGCCGTGTTAATATGGAGGAGGTTGGGACAGAAATGGCTTTAAGCGATAGGATATTTTTGTAAAGTGCAAAAATGTTTATAGAGGTTGTTTTTGTTGTTGCTTTTTCCTGTATGTTGTACGAAATTATTAGAAAACAGGATTCTACAAAAAAAAGGTTTAAATATTACAATATAGCAGCTATGAATAAAATATTTAAAAATAGTACAATGTGTGGATGGATAAGAGAATATGGATAAAAGACGGAATCATACAATTTGCCTTCCCTATGTGAACATTTGTTAACACAATGTATTGCAGAGCATGCTAAACATGATATAAATAGGTATATACATCATATATTATATTATGTACTAGTAGATTGTATATAAACCGCCAGTAGAGCTTAATCCACGAACAAATTTTGCATAATATGTGGCAGTGTAACACTGAAAATAATTATTTAAATACAAGTGCAAGAGCAATTAATTATGTGGCGTTGTGTAGCGGGAAATTTTTCTAAATAAGTGTCTATAGTTGGGAATATGTTGGTTTTAAAATTTTGTATTACTCTACTGCAGCCTACAGAACATTTTCTCAAACAAAACTAACTAATAATTTTTGTGAAAGGTCTTAAGCTGTTCAGGCACTTAGAGCCTCAATTATTTGTTGTGTGACAAATATAATAGCATGTAAGTACGTGATGTCTGATGACTAATTCCGTTTTTGTTTTTCTTTCCAGCAACAATCGCAGTTTCAACAACAGCATGATAACGGTGGCGACGACGACGACAACTACTCAGACCTTTTGAAGACCAAGCGCGTGTTTTCGTTATTATTATTAAAATTTTTGTGTATATACCTATATATTAAAATATTATATATTATAATGTCACGACTTTACGTGACAAATTGTAATCTAATATATTACATTGTACCTGTATATACATATTATATATTATATATATATTATGTAGTTTCTGATATTTGTACGTGTGCGTTTCGTATATATATGAATTGTAACCATATTATTCGTCAAATAGGTAGGTACTTAGGCGGACTTATCGAATACAATTCAAAACCAAAACATAGTGGAAGTATAGAACAAAAAACTCAAAATTTAAAATTTAAACACAAAAAAAATCAAATATTTTGGTAGCATTATTATAATTATTAGACTAGAACGTCTTCTAATGTCAGTTAGTAAATAGTAGGTAATCTATTTTAGTGCCAGTTTTGATAAATCAGAAAAGTATTTAAGTTTCTGCAGCAGTTAATTCGAAAATATGTGAAGAGTAGCATGAGTACCTTTCCATTTATTACAAAATATGTAATCAAGACCTTATCCTATACAGGTAATAAAAAAAAATTGTATAGTTAGTGCTTAGTGACTAGTGAAGATTAATAATAATTGTGATAGAATATCAATCAATCTATCTCACATTCAACCACCCAACTGACCATGTACCACAGACTGCACAGAGTCCAGAGAGTCCTAAGTTTTTAAAGGATTTACAATTTTAATGATTAAACTTATTTATTGAGTATGTAATCAATATTTCTTACAAATATTTTAAGTATAGGTACACAACTTCATGAGTTAAATAAACCATGACTTATGTTTTATCAACTATAAATTAATATTTTGTATTAGTGTAGCTGATGATGTACACAAAATATATTTTTTTTAAACTGTAAGTTACTATTGTTCTTAAAATTGTGCGCAATAATGAGTTGTATTGTACAGGTATTAGGTACCCATGTGAATGTGCTCAAAGTATGGCTCAAACTATGGCCCGCATAAGAATTATCTACTACTATAATATTTCTACGAGTAACCAGACCTGAGAACAATGGGAAGTACGAAAGCATGTTTTTGCGGTCGAATTTTGCTAACAGAACGGCCTCTTAATATTACTATTATTCGTTCGTCCGTGGTCCGTCCGAAATATGTAATAGATCATCGTTCAAAATAGTGTAGGTATAGGTAAACGATGAACCAAAGAGTTGGGCGTACAAGTCGAAGGGAAATACACACGTAATATTGTGAATAGTTGCGTGCCTAACATGCCGACGTCGATTATTGGTATTTTTTTTATTCGTCGATATTCGTACACGTCACAACTTATTTACCCGCAATCGTCTCAGTAGTCGGCGTAGGTACGTTTGAAAATTAAATCAAGTGAGTACTTACATTATATAACAGTTTTAATTAAATGCGTATAGGGATAATATGTAATGCATGTTATATTCACTTACAACACGCGCACACACCCACACACACACACACACACACACACACACACACATCTAAGATAATGCATACAAGTGCATACATTATTATAATGTATAAGCCTATTGTATTTTATACGGAGACGAGTTGCCGGTTTTATTTTCGTTCTCAAATTAGTTATAGGCAGGTATAGACAGTCTCATTGTTTTATTATATTATAATAATATACCTATGAGATCAATCCGGATTTCGCACGATCGGTATCTCGCTATTCATTAGATGGAAACACGACGCAAGCATCTTAACGATGTGACTTCATATAATTGCATTTATACGTAGGTACATGTGTATGGTATAGGTATGTATTATGCGTCTCCGGAAGCCGTCGCTAATTGTCTGGGTACATCTTGTCGAAAAAAATAATGAATAAATAACAGCAACGCGCAGTGGTCGTCGACGTTCGTCGTAATTTCCTCGTATGCAAATTTAATATACTTCGCTTCTGCTGTCCGTTGGGATTTACATGGTCGTAAGCTCGAATTAGGTAGGTATATACTATTACTGTACGACAGTAGGTACTCAGAGGCTGAGTTATCGAAATTTCGCTAAATATTATATATATTTTTTAAACTACGTAATGCGACCTTTTTATTGCCTGGTATTGACCGGCCGAATTATCATTCACTCGTTCTAATTTCCAATAGTTTTGTCTTCTTCTTATCCATAATTTTCTTTACTAAATTCTCATTAAGTATTTTGATTTTCAAATAAATAATTCACATTATAAATAAATATTTTTAATATACTTTATATATTTATATTGTATACACCTATGCTTGATCATTTAAATGTTGAAATGTATACAAACAATAGTACAATACAGTATACTCTGTACAATAGTATAATAATATGTTCAAATTTATGACAAAAATAAATTGGTTTAACACTTAAGCGCTAGTATATGTTAAAACTTATAACAACAGTTTTCAAATTTCAAAAGTTAAGGTGTCAATGCAGATTAATTATAATTTTTAAAAATTATACAATTTTATAAAATTTTATAATTAAAACTAAACAATTTATTTAAACCTTATTTTACTTATGTCAAAGATACGAATTAAAAATTAGGAAGTCACTTGCACGCAAAAGCGAGAGGAATAGTAGGTTATACTTAGTATATCATCAACACTTGTACGATATACCTACTAATGGTTAAAACTTACAAATTATAAACGTTTAGAGAATATATTACTAATATTAGAAACATCGTACAAATTTTTTTTTATAAAAGAAAATGATTGTTATTTTAGATTCAGAGCGGAGCGATAAATATGAGCGATATATACTCATATTATTATTTATTATAATATAAGTGTGTATCTTACACAATGAACGTAATGTACTAAATATAAAAAATATGTTGTTACCAAGCACTTGTATATATAGTTAAATTAGCATCATGATAATGATTACATCGGGAAGATTGACATTCCCACAAACGTAAAATGTCGCTTTGTCACTGAAGATAATCCCTGAACAGAAATATTTATCGATCTCTAATACGCTTAGAAGGTGGCTGTGAACTCCGAGATGACCATCCCCGAGTGGCGAGTCTTATCTCCTCGTCGAAATTCTGGTGCGCTAACTGCAGAAAATATGGTCTCGAAACCACAGGTACCTGAAAAGAATCTCTAAGCATAACTAACTGTCACTCCCGGCGGAGTCACATTAAGTTACTCAGTGTGGCTTCTTTTTTCGGGTTCAAAGTGGTGTGTCGTGTGTATTCAACAACCACCAATATGAAAAATGAAAATATCTCAAAATTTGGAAGAATTTACCTTGAGAATAGTTGCTGTATTTCTTAAACAAAACTGTCACTACAGCGCTATACCGATATTTTGGAGAGGGTTTGGGATATGGGTTGTATAGTTATGACTTGTGAGTTGAAGTTTTTACAATAATCACATCTTTGGACTTTAAGGCTCAGATATTAATTTTGTTACACCCTGAATATTATTATTATTATGAGACTAATAACTATTAAAAACAATAAAAAAAAATCTTGAAGTATTCTCTCCTGTTCTTTGGAAAACGTATCCCAAGTCTTCCAAGTCAATGTTGAGTAGTTGGGTACAGCTCACTACCACAATCATTTCGACCATCTATCGTGAGTATATAGCAGTATAGGTACACGTCTTAATAGTATTTGTGTCCACGTTACAAACGCAATACGCCATTAATGAAATTAGTTCCATGAAATTTATATAAATACATATATTGATCAGTGCCGGATCTTCTTCGATCAATTTAATAGGTACTTACCACGGTTGTAAGCAGAACCGTCGTTAAGTTATTAGAGCTCGATTAAGCATGAAGCCAATATTATAAAAGAATCCAATTAGTAATTACTAATGGGGAAGTTCTCAATAGGGAAATTTGTCTTTCTAGTTTCTGCAAAAGTGTTCTTATTTAATAATTAATTCATATCTGCGCAAATAAATAATAATGGAAACACAATATTGTTATATTTAAAATATATGTGCTACGTTTAGAGTAGTTGTCAATATTATTGTCAACGCTGCAATGACAAAACATTTTAAACAATTTGTCATACAATTGCAAGAGACATTATTACATCAAAAAAATTTTTTTGTTATGAATTAAGACACACAAGATACTCATATTTCAGAATAAATTAGTATGAAGCTTAATATACAATATAGTTTTAACTTTTAAACAAAAATTGTTTTATTCCTTCACAAAATCGTTGTATAAAAATATATTTATAGGTAAAAGTACTCATTTCTTTGGGGTAGGTTTTTAAAACCAAGCAATACAAAATGTCACTTCCTTAGAATACAATAATATTTTTAATATATTCATATAGTTGCATAACTCTAATTAGATTTCCTTATTATGTAATTTATTTATTATTTCATCAAACAAAAAACTCGAAAAATAAGCATTTATTCGGTTATTTCATAAATTTGATTCACGAAATATTATATAATTCCATTATGCTAAAAAAACTTTATGATGAAAAAACAAGACATCAAAATGTTTTTTAAGTTTTGAATTGAATGTAAATAATTATATAAAAAATACTAAATGGAATTGAAGTAGGTAATGCAATATTTAAACAATAAAGTGTAAGCGTATAAACGTAAACGCATGAGCCATTGTCTGAATTATTATTCCGATATTAAATATAATAAGGAAAACAAATTATTCGTTCTTATAAATCTTAAAACTTGAAATAAAATATTATTTTAATTTCAAATTAAAGTGTACCTACATATATACTTATTTTAGAAATGATTTTAATTACAATCTGTTATAAATACTAACTATGGGATATCTGTCCTAACTAATAACTATTAACTATATATTTTATATTTATTTAAATATAAATAGCTCAACAGCTATTTTTAATTCTATTTGAATTTATCGAGTGGAAATAATAGCTAATCAATATAAGCTACTATGAATTATGATGTTCACTAAAATATGCAAATTGATATAGGTACCTACTACGATTCTAAGAAAACAAATTATTTTCTAAATTAATCTTTTTTGTAAATATTCAGTAAGAATGCCACGCAATTTGTAAACAAATTTGCAGATTAAATTTGTTCATTAAATAAAAATAGTCAAGCTTAAACGTAAGGATATTATTATTTTGTTGTATTATATATTTATTATATATTTATTTATATGGCGTAGCCGCGTAGGTCGTTACAGGTAGGAATGCCAAAAAATAAATTAACTTTTTTAAATAAAATAATCTTTTTTCCAGTTTACTTGCAAAATTCACAAAAATATAATCACTGTCTATTTTACAGCTATATTATATACATTGGTTTACTTATTACAAAAACACATTAACATATTATTTAATATTACAGTTAAATAAATTACATAATTTATAATACAACAAGATCGATGTTTTGGTAAGAATTCAATTTCGTCGAACAATGCTATGCCAATTATAAAAAAAATCAAAGGATACGTATAAATTATGTATGTGTACTTGGATAGATTTAAAGGAGGGGAGTTCTGCAGGTCGAGCGAAAAATATGTTGTAACTTCTTATACTTTTGGCTAGGGATGTAAAAAGTCTCACGTTTTGGCTAAAGGCGATCCAAGCATATAAAAAAATATCGTATGATATTGCTGTAAAATATACATTACATTCGATTTTTTTTAATAGAAGAGGCAGTACAGGTAATAGCAATTGACAAAATATATAAGGACTTAGGTAGGCACATACTAAAATTTTTATTTCAAGCGATCAGAACAATAAAATTGATCTTTATTCTTTAGTATATCGATTTATATAAAATAATAAAACCAAACAGATGCAGTTTGAGCAGTTAGTTTGAAATTAATAAAATGATTAAAACACGATATTGGAACAAATACTACTCTATAGGTAGGTAGGTAGGTACGGCAGTCGACAATTTAGTGAAAAAGTAAAAATCTTGATAAGATATTTAATCGACCTAACCTTGAGAGGGTGAATCATTTTCATGACATCGAAAGTGCAGAAATAATAATATTGGACTCAACGCACCTGGTTATTTAGCACGAACTGCGAAGGGATTTGTAATTTTTGAAACAGAAAAATAGTATTCAGTTGACAAGTTGACGTCTCGTTTTAAGGGTACCTACCTATCCAAACAAAAAAAAAAGTCTTAAGATCAGCATAACGAAAAATGTATTGAATTCGGAAAGTTATAAGGACGGCCGTTCGAACTTTATAAATTTAACTTAAAATAATAGGTATACAATATATATACTGACTTTATAATGTGAAGCAAATAAACGATTCATCTATATTATTTATTAAATCACTATTCGCGACGATTGATGCGAGGCGGATTACGAGTCTTCCATAGGCGTACATTTGGGGAGACTTTGACACTTCATCCGAAATATTTCTTAGCTTAACTTCGTATAGGCGCCTATGTAAATACGCGTTCATTTATATTTCTACCCCTCCTCCTCCTTCCCAAATAATTGTAACCATGTATTTACGCTTATGGAGTTTTCATACCTTCTATTAAAATATAGTTGTAGCGTTTTGCTACTCGAAAACCTATACTGCTGCAGTCGTTGTTATGACACAACGGTAGTGACGAGAGCTAGTGACAGCAACAGGGCTGCAGTCCACCGCCAACACTGCACCAGCGGCGCCGAAGAATTCGGAGTCGTCGGTGGGGGCGTAGTGGCGACAGTGGTGACGTTCGTCACTCCATAGCCTAGTGGACTGGCGATCTTCATCAACGCCCCTGATTCGGTGGTGGCCGTCGGGAATGTTGTGGCATCGGTGGCTGTAACGACCGTGGTCACGGACGTGGACGGCCGGACCACCGAGGTCGTGGTAGAGTAGACGGCCTTTGCGTCGGCAGCGGTAATGGCGGCAGTAGTGGTGGTAGCGGCGGTGGTGTTGGTGACGGGTTCTTCCGTGACGGTGGCGGCAGGCACCTGTACGGTGATGGTGGCAGCGGGCACCACTGTGCTGGCGTCCACGCGTGGTGCAACAGTCGTCTCCGGTTTCGGCGAATAGCGGCCACTGGGCATCTGCAGGGCGTCCGCGGTGGTCGAATCGTAATCGTCGTACTCGTAATCACCAGCTGCCGCGGCCGTCGCGTTCCACGCGGCCACCTCCTGGGTCATGTACACCGTGTCGTCGGCCGGCTCTGTGGCCGTCTCGCCGCCCTCAAAGGTGGTGGCGCGTGCCGCCGCGACGGAAACCGCTGCAATGACGGCGGCGACGATGACAACGGCGGATGCGGCGGTCGTCCTCAGACGGTAACGATCACTTCCTCGGCATCGGCGCCGCACGTCGGCCGTCATGATCGTTGGAACGGTGAGCGGCGATCGAATGCAGTAGGTCGCGGTAGCTGCAGAGGCCGGAGTTGTGTACAACTGCAGCACAGTATTACGACAGCGGTGAAAAATAACGATGTTATAATTTTACAACGACAATAAAACGATGAGATAATAATATAATATAACGATACCTATTGGTTGATACCAATAAAGCATAATGACGACGACGGTGATTTGGTTACCTATACATGTGTCGATCGACCCCGCCGCCGCGTTTATTTTTATAACTCATTTTGCCCGGCGCGGACTGAGCCACCGCTGAACAACCTCGTTGAATGCCAAGTCTGTTTTCGCGAAACTAATTACGCTTTTCGCACAGCCCGTTCGTAGTCATCGTGCCTAATAATATTACTAAACAGTGTTGCGGTGATAGAAACGATAACACATGGGCCGTAGGTAGGTACGTATAATAATAATTAATTATGCGTGTATTGTATGTGCCAGCCGCCAGGGACAGCCGCGGCGAACAAAAACTTTCGTGTCGACCTTACAAAAACAGTGACTTTTGTTTAACAATTATTACGCACCACAACAGCATTAATAATTGTCAAATAATTCTAACTGTTGTGCTTAGTATAAATATTGATACATACGACGGTCGTCGTCACCGATTATAATTACAAATTTCATAATTCTATTTTACAAATAAAATATCTTAACAATAATACTTATTAGTTATATCGATATAATTATTAACAATATTGGTTGTATAAATTATATATTTATGTATGCATTTAGGAGTCAGAAGTATTTGGATTAAAAATACTTAGAAAATGTATAATCACCCAACTACACGATATTTCCGTAAGAATATCAAAAATTGATCTATTTTTATTTTTATTTATAGGGAAGAACCTATTCAAAAAATTAAAAATGCGTACAAGTTGAAAAAAAATCATTTATAGATTATCAGTCTGGTTTATGTGCTTGGGTGGATACAATTGACGAGTTAATCATAAAAAGTTAAGTTTACAATAAAATGAATAACTATAGCATAAACCATAAAGTACAAGTATGTATAAGATATAACATTATAACCTCTATGAGTTAGTAGTTACTACGGGGATTGGCAATAGTTGGCGATCCGAATCTAGACGGTCGAGAAAAAATAAACGGATCACCAAATTGTATTTTTTCAAATCTTTTGTACCCCTTAGAAACTAATTTCCGACCCATGAGCTACTATAGGATCAGGCATATTTATCACCAATTATTATTTTTTGAAGGATGGGGAAGCAAGTGCCCCCTGCTCATAAAATTTGGGCCACTGCACAGAATCATTACAAAATATATATTATGTAGGCATAGGTTATTAGAATAATTTAAAAAACATACTTATATACGAACAATTATACAAAAAAAATTTTTAAAAATATGAAAATTTCTAGTGTGAAAGTATACCGTGTACTTAGCTAATTTTATTGTTGTTGATAATTGTATTTTTTATTGTTATTTTTACTTTATCAAAAATTCAGATCTCTATTATACGTACAAATGTGTAGTACCTATAAACAAACCGATATTGATATATTTGATACTTGGTATAACCAAAACAAGCCAAAATTGCACTAAAAAAAGTCATAAATTAAAAAGTTCATGTGAACTTACATGAACTGACAATAAATGAGTTAAACACAGATGAAATTTAAAAATATGCATTCAACAACTTTCGAGCTATTTAATAATAATAGGTAGGTACCTAAAATATAAACTATATTATCGTCGCGGTCGTTATCCTCGCACAGACGTCGCAATTGTCACATACGTATTCATTTAGCAAGCTCATCGCGACTTATTACTGTGGCTCCAACTTGTGCTGCATCGTCACCGGCACTTGGACGGATGACAATGATCATTGTTTTATTAATTGTTCATAAATTATTTCTTGGGTCTAAGCTTTATGCCGTTGCACGCAGGCGTCAACATGAAATAAATTGCACGATGTAGCCATATGTAGGTAGGAGTGGAGTGACGAACTTGAAATTGTTCAGATGCTAGTATTATGTTTCATACACGATACACTCTCACACTGTACCACCAATGCCTCGATAAAGGCGCATTCGCTGTCATATGTGATACTACCTTTCGTAGTTATTACCAAAATAGTATAGCTTATATTAAATTATCACCTACTAGCCATATGCGTTACTAGACCTTAAAGTTGGGGGACTTCAACCCTAGCTTTTTAGAATAAATTAAGTAAAGTAAGCTCCAAAAAAAAAAAAAACAAGTTACATTGATTTTATTATACTATTTGTATAACACGAATCATAAAAAGAGGAATTAAATATTAAACTATTGACATTTATTATTTTAGTTACAAATTTATGTTTTTAATTAAATTTTCTAAAAATACAAGTGAAAGTTAAAGAATTTATGTTGGTAACATTATAATAATACACTAATAATTACGGTTTAACCCTCCCACTCAATACAAGTAAATTTTTTTTAAATTTCTTTTATGTTTAGAAAATTTGATAAATGTCTTTCAATATCAATAGCTATAATAAACATTATGCTACATTATTAACATTATCTATTTGGTAATATAGTTGAGCTTATATAATTATTTATTGACCCATTGCAGAAAATGTTTGATCGCTAGATGCTGAACTTGTTGGATCAGAAAGTATAGATACTGTAAAATATAGATTTTTTAATACAAAGTTTGAATTAGGTACCATTAAATTTAATTTTGAAATGTATTTGGCTATTTCTTGAAATTTTGATTTATTAGGTTAAGACTTGGCCTTTTGAGATAATTTTTTCAAATGCTTTTAATAATTCAGTCAATCAAAACATTTTTTACACATCTTAAGCATTATTTTTTGATTTTTGTCTAATAAATATTTTACATGTTCCAAATACACATCATACTCAATAAATATTAACTAGTAGTATGGTTATTAAGCATTTTTAAAGATTTTAAGTGCAGTATTAAAGGTTTTTAATGCATTAAATTCATAGCTTTGTATTAATGCTAATTTACTCATTACTATTCATAAGTTACAATGATAATGGTAATCATTACATGCTTGTAAAACATTATAAAAATTAAAAATATTAAAACAAGTTTTAGGCAATAGGTATAATACATCATTAATCGATAAAAATAAAAATTCACAATTCATAGAAATAATATTGTTTATTATTGTTTGATAATTATATTAATTGAGATAGATTTTATAATAATATAGCAGTTAACATTTTTGAATTACATAACAAATTAAAATAAACTAAAAATAAATTTACCCTTAAATATTTTACTGAATATAATTGCCATTTTAGAGACTATGTAAGCTTATAAAATTCATTTGAAATCAAATGAATCATCATAATTTATCATAAAATTGTATTAACATTATATATGTACATGTTTTATTAAAATAAATCTATATTACATACAATATAAATAGATGGATGTTTATTTGGAAAAGTCATCGTTGCAATCAACTTATCACTCAACCATGTCTTGATAAACGAAAAGTAATTTTGTAGTATCCTAAAAAATTGTTATGTCATTTTCATTTAAATAATTACGTTAATAAATTAAATAATAAATATTTAAAAAATGTAGTTCTATATTTATATTAAATTATTAATAAATAATTATGATAGTTACTATTTTCAATTTGAAAATAGAAAATAATAACTTAACTCAGATCAATATTCGAAAAGTATTGTGTAAAGTGCTTCAAAACATAATTATCGAAAAAAGTATTTATAGTTTATTAAATAAATACTAATCATTCAATTAAACGAAAAAACATTTGATTTAATTTTGAAGTGTGTGTAAAGATTGTTATGAAATCAATTATTTAAGAATTAATATAACATAGGTAATGAATAATAATAATTATTAATAAAAGAAATTAAAAATATTTCAGGAACATAAATTGGCAAATTGACAAATAAGTAATAAATAAGTATCAAACGATTTTGCCATGACTTCATACTTGGAAGTTGGGAATAAATTTAATTTATCTTATGATATATTATCAACAGGGTTAGGGACCTATAGCATTTGCATATCTATCATAGGTGATGTGTGAAATTTTATTTTGCTAATTTTTGTATATTTTGTTGATTCTGAATATTTTAGAGGTTTTTTTTTTTGCTATACTGAGGTATATTCAACAATTTCTAACGATTTATGGATAATATTATTGTTAAAAATATATTAATTAAAATTTTGAACGATTAATTACGAAAACCTTCCTGTTTGAAAACATTCAAAAACACCTTAAGTTCAATGCAATCACGGAGGTTAACATTTTATTAACAACAAAAATGTTAGGAAACATTTACCTATATTATATATAATTATATAAATGAGTATTTTTTTTTTTTAGAACATTCAAAACCCAATTTTTAAGAGATTTTATTTTATTTTTTAAAATTCATTAATCTGATTTTTTTTTTTTTTTACACAATATATATACAATCTGTACAATTTTGCACAATTAGCATATTTGATAAGAGTTAAAATATAATACATGAGTACTTGAGTAAGAAGCCACCCACTAATGGCACTTAACTGGAGGTTGTATGAAACTAGCTATATATTTTTTTTTTTTTTTTATTTTTTATTTTTATAATTTTTATATTTGATATTAGTTCCCTAACAAATCACGGCACCATCTCCTTTTTAATCGACGCCTGGGGTTGCCAGGTAATGTTTGGATGGATAGGTTTTTAATGAGTGGGTTATGGTGTGTTTGCAGCCGGGCATGAAAGATTTTGTAGAAACGTATAGCTTCTTCTGTCACAGTTTTTATTGACAGGTCATTATGTATAGTGTAATTCGAAACAAAGGGTGGAGCATTAGTAATTTTTCGAAGAGCAATATTCTGAAATTGCTGAATTTTGTTTGTGTTGGACGTTTTTGCTGTACCCCATAGTTGGAGACCATATGTCCATAGAGGTTTGAGTAATGTTTTATACATAAGAACTTTAATTTTTAAACTGGAGTGTTTGTTATTTGTGAGTAGCGTTCGTAGTCTGCGAATACGGGCGTTTAAAGCAAGTCGTTTTATACGGATATGGCTATTCCAGGTGAGGCGCTTATCCAAGTTAAGTCCAAGATATCTAACTGAGTCAGTTGTGGGAATAAGTATGTTATTTAAATAGACATTTGGACAAATGGAGTTACATAAAGTGAATGTTGTGTGTACTGACTTAGTGGGATTAGGTTTAATGCGCCAATCGGTGTACCATACAGACAATAGGTTGAGATGAGTTTGGAATTAATCTGATTTAAACTGCAAAGTTTTTTTTATATTTATATGAAATAAATCCTTTTATAATGATTTTTTAAGCGTTTTTTTTTCATTTTTAAGTTTATTGGGTCATATATAAGTGCATATTTTAGTGTTTTTTAAATGTTATAAGTACTGAACCCCGGATTATCAATGATACATTTTTGTATAAAATTAATGGGGACTTATTCATAGGCACAAATAAGAGGACCGTGTGTAGCAGCAACTCTAAAAAAGGTTTATACCACCATTTGAAAAACTGAGTAAAATGTTTACCATAAGCAAATCAGTTTTAAGAATACTCTTCTTCGTCATCAAAAGATAAAACTAATTTTTCTGTTCGTTTTTTCTTTTTATTCACTCTATGCTTTTCTTCAGATTGTGGTGTAGTTTTAGCTGGACGTTTGAAGATTATACGCTTAGATAAATCTGCTGGTTTACTGTTTTCTTCTGAAAAATATATCCATAATGTATTTAAATGTTTTAAAATATTTACTATTTAGATTTTGTAGATATTGAAAAGAAAAATAATTTATCAATTAAATGAGTACCTATTTAAAATATACAAAATGTATATTTCAAACATTTTATACCTTGTTCTTTGGCTAATGTCTCTTTGGACGCTTCTTCAGAAGTTAAATCTCCTTCAGTTAATACAACTACAGTAGGGTTGTCATCATCATATGATTCGTCATCTTCATAAGTTGGAAGTTCAATTTTCTAAAAACAAATAAAATATGACACTGTTGAAATATTTTAAGTATATTATGTAGATTATTATTTGTTAATCTTACATATTGATAGTTATTATATTAAATTTTAAAATATAAAAAAAAATTAATAAATTAGGTAGGTGTTAATTTAGTAGGTAGTACCTACTATAAAATGGGGGTAACTCTGGACCATAGAGTAATATAGTAATATAGTAATATTACTCTATGCTCTGGACTTACAGGGTAAATTCGCACCAAACAGTTTTTAATGTATATTGAATTTTTATGGTAGAAATATCATGAGAATTGAGAACATTGTTACAGAATATTATAGGAAGGTATTTTGAAAAAAAAAAATTGCATTGGTTGATACAACTTTTCTTTTTATTTTATTATTATTTTACATTAATTGGGATTTGTTAATTTTTCTTGTTAAAATGTGTTCAATATTAATGTTTAGCATCAAAACTTAAAAAAATAATATGAAATGTAGTGCAGGGTCAACAGCTAAAATGATGCAATCAATTTTCTATGAATTGATATAGGTGTCCAGTGTTCCACCAGCTAAAAAATGACAAATATAATTTTGAGGAGCTTGTCACTATCTTTGGCTGTATTGAACATTAAAAAAAATGTTTGATTAATAGTTTTAAGAAATATTTGAAAAAAATAGTTCATTCTGTAAAATGGGATAACCTTTAGAGTAACCCCATTTTATGGTACTTATAATTAATGGTACTACTAATAAAAACTATTATTTCATATGATTAATAAGTTTTTCTTTATAAAAATACACCTAAACTTCATTATGTACTTTGAAATATTTAGTTTTAAGTAACAAATAATAATAATAATACCCACTTTCGTATCAACTGTAGGTCCTTCTTTATAGTTGGCTTCTTGTTTTAATTTTGTCAAAAATGATGGTTCTCGTGGTTTGATATACGAAATCTTATTTCTTTTTGACATTTCAAACAAATTTTGTTAATATAGAAAATATGATGAGGTACTCGAATTCCTTATTTTGATCACAAATAGCTTCTAAACAAACAACGTTGGTAAGTGTTATTAAATTGAACTTTTCAATTCAAAAACGTGGAACATATACGCCTACCAGAGGACAGAACACAAGTACAAATCTGTTAATAATTTATTACTCGAGTTTAATTAATGAAAAGTAACAGTTAAATATTTTATCTGAAATGGATTATTAAGATTTAAATAGGAACATAACCACAATAGTAAATCAAATAACAGTATAACATACTAACATTTACAATAATAACTACTGTATTAGAACTGTGACACTGTGTAATAACTAATAATTAATAAAATAACTGTAAATCTGAATAGGATTGGTAGTATTCTTAAATTCGTATTGCTATAATAAATTTATATTATTCATGAAGCAAGATTACGGTTTAAGATGGAAACTTAAATATCTTAAACGACTCAAACCAGTCAAACCGTGAGCTGTTAGGAATGAGGATGTTAAGTTATTATTGATATTTGATAAGTTATCATTGATAACATTATCATCACGAACTACAATTTATTATGCCTTGTATTAAAATATTAAATCATGCTCTGGAGTGAACCTATAGATAATATAAAAATACTTTAACTTACTAATATAATATATTATCAAGCAGTGTACCATGCCCGGTTTCAGACCTCAGTCTATGAACAAGAATTAAGATCGCGGCGCCCATAGGTAAGATACTACCAAATGCCCGTGCGCAACAGGCGAATATAATACCTATATAATAGTAATAACAATAATAATATACAATAATTGCTTATAGTAATAGGTATACGTATCCTAATAATATACAACTGACAAACTGTATTACTATATACTATATACATACAATATATTGGGATACGGGCTATACGGCTGCCCCTCCCATACGTCCCATGTCGGCGGTGGCTTCCCACATTCTCAGGAGACAACATTAGAGGTGATTAATTAATATTAAGTAACCATTTACCAATAGTAAACGTGCAACAATGTTATCTGTAATTTCCTTAAGTAGGTATACAATTATACAAAAATTACAAACAGTTATTAATGTTATAGCGTTTCCAAATTTTTTAAGCACTTTTGCAGGAATTTTTTTTCTTATTACAAGGAGTGTAGACCGTTACAGCATTTTTTTTTTATTTTGCGTGTTTAACACTTATTCATATCAAAATGCATATTTGGTTGTATTAGTATTTTAAGTACATTTTTCACGTATTAGGTACGCAATATTTAACAAGAAATTTCTAGAAATCGATTAAATATTATTTTACCAACATTTATTGGTGAACAATTGTCGCCCATTTACATTCAATAAAATTAAGTCACACAACGCAATTGTCCATATAGAATATAGATAAGAGTTAAATATTAAATAATTTGGTTCTTATTTAATCATTAACGCAGTAGGTGTTTGTTGTCCTTTATTGAGATTTTAACAAAAAATTATTGTTTAGTTAATTGACGTAGGTACGCATAAAAATGCACGTGTCCTACGTATGCATTTACAAAATATGCAATTTTTGCTTTGTTTAGTGGCAAACTTAAAAAAGAAGAAGAACTAATAAATAAAAGTAAATACCATACATAAATGTATGTTAATTTTAATTTTCTGGTTTTTTAATGAGAAAACAAAATATTTTTAAGAGCATATTTAAGCATACTTGCATATTATTAAACATATTATAATATGATACATTTTTAGGGTATAAACGCATGAATTGTTGAAGGTTTTTTAGAACATGAAGTTCCTAGAGTCCAGTCCCTTAATCTATTGAAAATACAATTACAAAATGAAGATTTAACATATTTCTCAACTTGCATGGCGTATAAATCAAGTAAAAACGAACCAGTATTATATAATATTTTATATTATTCTTCTTCTTCTTTGGCTTTTTACAGGCCTTTTAGGTCCATTGCCGCAACAACATACTGTCTCCATTCTTCTCTGTTTTGTGCCGTTTCTTCGGCATTCCTTATTCCCAACATCTTTAGGTCTTCTTTTATTCTATCAACCCATCTCTGTCTAGGACGTCCTCTGGGCCTCTTTGCGTTTGGTTTCCATGCGGTTATTTGTCCGATTAGTCCTTTTGATCTCCATACATGCCCAGCCCATCCTATTCGTGCGCTTTTCAAGATCCCAGTAATATTGGGTTCGTTATATAATTCCTCTAAATTTTTATTGCTACGTATTTCATATTCTCCTTCATTGTTTTTGTTTGGGCCAAATATCTTTCTCAATATCTTTCTCTCAAATACTTCTAACTTTTTTTCATCTGACTTTTTATATTATTATAATATAATATTTTTATTCGATAAATACGTATGTGCATAGTGTTCTATTTAATATGTTTGGCCCAGTTAATATTTTGAGTTTGACATGGCTGCCCTAGAGCCTAGACCTTAACTCTACTTACGCCAGTAAAATTGCATAGGTACTATCAATTATCAATTTATCATCCGTTCAAATTCAAATAAATTTATTATGTTATGCCTGCGGTTCTGCCGCAACGTCGCGACGAGTTCATGCAATTTAGTATTGAGATATTTGACAGTATAATCCCACTTACTGCAGTTGTAGGCACACTGCAGTACTGCACACACGACACATTTCCATAGTCTCACAAAATATTGTACCAGAAACCACTGATACGAAAGGTCGGCGGTTGAACATTGTACTTTATTCTGTGGTTGTACCTTATTGTTCTTTTTGTTGTTTATTATTTTTATTTTTCCGTGATTCCTAGAAGTATTTGTTGCGAGCTCTTGATTGAATTTTTGCGAATTTTGCGAGTGAGTATGCTACTGTTTGGCAGGGTTTTAAGTGGGAAAAAAATCTGGAGGGGACTAATATCTCCACATAGTTTTAAGCGTTCCATGTATAATTATTAATTTTATGTATAATGTATAATGTATAAAATCCTAATTTGTTAAAGGGGACACTTTTTAACCGCCGTTAGAGGTAGGGGAACCGAGTCCTGCGTTTCCCCACTTTAACCCCTGCTGTTTGGTAGTTTTGAATTTTTGAAAACGTTACATTTATCATTTGATCAGAGCCACTCACTGCCGTAATTGTTTAATATTATGTCAAACGAATGCACTATAATAATATTTTGTTGTTATAAATTTAGTAAACTTGTGTTTAAAAAAAATTACACTGAAAAATGGCCGGTTGTGTCGATCAATTGTCTGATGCAATGGGTGCTTTGTCTTTCAACGATAATCACTGGAATGAACTCGGATTGGAAGACAGCATTCGTATGCAGCTAAGAAAAATTGAAAATGATTATGAAAGTATTTTTTCATGGGACATCCAACAATTAACAGGTGTCAATCAAAATCTTATGATGAACCTCATCGATAAGATTCGCGAAAAACAAGAAATGATCATGGACAAAGATGATGAATTCAATTTAAATAGGTAACTGTTAGAGATTGCTTATGTAAAACTTAATCCCTCTATGTTATTATTTTAATAATAAATAAAAACTCATAGGTATCAGAATAATATTTAGGTTCACACAAAGCAAAATTAATTAATTTTGCTATGGGTTCACTTTGGTCTATATTAATTTTATAAATCGCTGTAAATGATTTATTTTAGGTGCCTAAATAGTATATAGCATAGGAAACTGTACTATTTTATAAACCAAACTGTTTGCACACAGCGACCATAGCAAAGTGGGTAATCGAGACACAGCCGCCCTGAGGGAGTGGACAACATATGACAAAAATATGATAGTAAACTATTAATTAATTGTTATTTTCATGATATGCTTCTTTATTTGACATAAACTTGCCATAGACTTGTGAGCCTTTATTGGTTTTTTTGTGCGTGGATAGAAAATTAGGCTTGCCTTTGAACAATTTGAAGTTTGCCATGCAACTATTTTCACTTTATAAATATAAATGTAGATAAAATATCTAAAGTGAAACTATTTTATTTTTTAGATTTTATTTGCAATTAGTAGCTAGTTATGAACTTTACATTAGCAAAAGTTATCAGGAATCATACTTGGAAATTGAAAGAGTTCTTAAATTGATGGAAACCTGTAAATTTGATGAGTCTAATGAACAGTACTCTGATGCTTACTACCATATTGCTCACGCCACTAATGCTTATATTGCATTAACATTGAAAATTGATTCAGAAAAGGTAAATTTTAATAATTTCTTGTTTTACAGTACAAAAAGTACATATATTGAGTAATCTATAATAAGGAAATTTTTTATTCATGATTATAATAACCATCATCAGTATCATATATATGCATACAAAAAGCCTATAATGTATTAATACAATGTAAATATTAAAAATTATATTCATATTCATACAGCAATTATTTTTACATTTTTACAAAGTACCTAATTTGCTTAAATAATTTGTATTTTACGTGTATACCAATTTAATTAATTTAATAATCTTGTATTGACGAAATGTAAAGACTATTATGCTATATTTTTTAAACTCTGTATTAAATCATGTAATCAACTAACTAAAAGTAGTCCAGTAAAATTCTGAATTAGACTAACTAGATTAATTAAATATAATAATTTTTTTCTTTTCCTATGACCTATGTTTACATAGAATTAAATAAACTACTGTAGTAGTGTATTAAATTATATAGAAAATGTACTACCTATTATCGAATATTATGTCACTTTTAATATCCGTCTACTAGGATAAGGTTTATGTGGTAAACACTATCACCATGAGCGGATAGGTAAATTTTTTTTACTGGGATATATTTACTAGGGCCACATATACCTAGCACCTATGTATTGTATATAAAAAATATTTAACCTTTTGAGTTTTATCGTTGGAATATTTACTTAACAAATCTGAATCCATTCTTTTTATTTTTGAAGCCCTACTTTTGACATTTCGTTTACACATAATTAATAATTATTATTTATATTATAATTTAATAAATTAAAACACAATTAGCAAAAAGCCACTGTCACAATAGCCAATAGGAAAAGTAAAATAAAAGTAATAACACCTGATGAATTTTTAAATAATACCATAGAGCATGGAGTTAGAATAGGTAAATTATATTATTGTACTTGCGTACTTTATAGCTTATACTTTTTATTAATGTTGATGTAAGAGAAAATAATATTTTAGACATTCACATTTATACGGATTGTTTAAAAATAGAACAAATCAAATTTATTACGATACAAAGACATTTAGGTATTTAAACGTAGATAGTAGATTTAACATACTTAGCTCTTTTTAATCAAAAAATTAAATATTATTATGGTTGTTTATTTTTGTTATTTGAACATTGATTATATTTATTTATATTTACATTGTATACATTATTTACTTTTAACACAATAGTAAATACAACAAATACAATTGCATTTATACGGGTATCGATAGGTTTAAACTGAGGCCCCTTGGCCCTAATGGAGTAATACTGTACAGCCGCCAGGGCGCCAGCCAGTATTATAAAGATTTACTTTTATATAATTGTTATTTTTTTTGTTTTTTGGGATTGGGGCCTCTGAGTATAATATTGATAGGGGCCTACCGGGAAAATCCCAATTTTATCCGCCCATAGTCTATCACTAGCATGGATATTATCTATGATTACTAGCTTATATTCTTCTATCACTGTTTCAGTTACAAAAAGTATGTATGAATACCTAAATGTGTTTTATTATGATTATTTTAAAACATAGGCTATTCAAATCATAGCAAACCTGTAATACATACTTTATTTTGGCTTTAGTTTTTTGGTGTTTATATTTCATTAATACTAGCTAAAATAGATTTTGGGTTTTGAATTTTTATGAATTAAATAGGATTTTATGTCAATTCAGGTACAAAGCCTCCCTCTTAAAATAATTTTTAATCTTAAGGTGGAGTTTGTGTATTAAACTATTTTGTATGGAATATCCGCACAATAATTATTATTAAATATCATATTATATAGATCCAATTCAAACATTAAATCCTAAACAACCCATGAGTTTTAAAAATATATTAGGTACACATCATATAAGTCAATTAATTAATATGGTATGTAATGAGACAATTGTTAAAATTATATTTGTTAAAATCATTAAAGTAATGCCTTTTTATTTTTTAGTTACTGAGAAATATTAAACAAATCAATAGTTTTAACCGAGCCGAAAAGTCTGCAATTTGTGCTGTGAAAGCTAGAATTTTTATGGAATATCCACCAAAAGGAAATGATATTGCTTTAAAATTTGCTGATCGAGCTCGTATCCTTCATTCTACTGAACCTGAATGGATAATCATTTGGTTAAAAGCTAAAGGACGAGTCAGACGTTATTACTCACAATTTAAAATGCCGGAGGATGATGAAATGGATGGTGCAGAAATGTTATGCTCTACAAAACCTAATCCTCGGCATTTAATTCAAGCCTCTAAACTTTATATGGAAGCAGCATTTGTTAATAAATTAAAAAACAACCAAGTTGAATCAAAAAAATTTTATAAGATTTCATCTGATTTAACCTAGTAAGTAGTTGTTCTATACAAGTATCAACAAAAAGGTATTGATGAGTTACAAAAAATAATGATAACATTAACTGATCTAAATTATAATTTTTCAAAAAATAACTTGTATTTTGGGATTAATTCATTTTTAACCATCATTATACAATCAAATAATTTTTTTTTTGTTATTTTGTTCACAATCCCTTTTGTTTTTAATTTTATTTTACTTATTTATTTATTTTAATTAAACAATTGTATATTTGCATGTTTGGTTTTTTATAGCAAATCAGTTGAATTAGCCAAAGACAATACAAAACAACTTTATTCTTGTCTACTCACATGTATCGATTATCCTAAAGAGTTATTATCAAAATCTATGATGGACAATATAATTACAAAACTGTCAAATGTTGAAAATAGCCGTGTGGATCAAGTACTAGGCAAATATTATTTAAAACACGAAAAAGTACAATATTTGTTAATTTATTGTTATTGGGAGAAAAAAAAATTATGCAATTTTTTGGTTTTATTTCAGAATTATGAAAAGGCAAAAATTCATTTGTCTCGCGGAATGGCTGCTGGTCATTTTGGTAGTTCATTGCAGTTAATAAAAGTAGAGTGCCTGTTACAACCTGTTGATAAATTTCCTCTTGTAAAGACTTTAAATATGATGTATGATGTTTTTCCAAGTCCAAAAAGGAGGCTTGTTATTTTATCACAAATATTGATATATTACAATTATTTTGAAAATAATCCAAAAGAAATGATGCGCTTCCTAAAAATGTACATTGATCAAGATATTGATGATACATTTAAAAAACGCCATTTAATTGTAAGTTATTCAAATTCTTATGTATCAACTCTTCAAGGGATGCTTAAATTTTTAGGAAGCTTCTTATTTCTATGTTTTCAAGTTATTAATTACTATACACATTTTTGAAATTTTAAATGTGCAGTTTAATTAGTTAAATACACAGACCCCTTATAGTTAAAGTTTTGATATCTTATAAAATGTAGATGTATTGTAATATATTGATGTCATGTAATTTATGGTGATATGAGATTTCTAAAATGGTTTTTATTTTAAATGATCAGTAATTAGAAGTTAGGTCATTTTTTAAATATTAATTTTTTTTTTGTTAAAATATTTTTCTTGAATGTATAGAATTAGGTAAAAGTCAAAACAAAGAATACAATTTTGTATCACATCATTAATTATCTGCATTGGTGTTCTCCGGGGATAAATAATACAGAGATAAGCAATCAACTGAAAATAACACAGTTTTGTTTAAAAACATTATGTAGGTTTACATTACATTTCAATAAAAAAGTATAGGTATTCATTGTAAATTTATAATACATTAATAATATGAAAAAATCATGTATTTAGATATAAAATTCCAAGGGTTTCGATGATTTCACCATTAAATGGATCCTCTTAGAGTTATCCTTGTGAAAATGCGTCTATAATTAAAAAATGTAAAATAAAAAATCAACTTGAATCAAATTAATGAAAAAAAATGGAAAGAGGATACTTATGCCACTTATGACACTTCTGCATAGATAGGTTGATACTGTCTATATAAATTAATTGTTTAATTTTTGTTCCTATTGTGTGTTATAGTAATACAATTATAATTTTTGATTTTAGTTTGCTCATCCATTATTCCAAGTTAACGGATTCAGACCAAAACAATTTTTAAATGTTCTACTTAAGGAAGTAAAAGAACTAGTGAATAAGAAGAACACATTGGACTGGACTTTAGAAGAAAAAAAAATGATTGACAACACATTGGATCAGTTGAATAAAATATCAAAATTACATTTTTATGATAATCAATATAATGATAATATTAAAAGCACTTTTCATACCAAAAATGAAGCCAATTCAAATAGAGGATATCATAATAATAAACCATATAATAATAGAAAAAATGAATCTTGGCGAAAACAAAAGGTTGATTTGTCAGGAAATGAGTCTAAGAGTAGTCGTCAGCACCATTTTGCTTCAAAACACATAAATCAGGATAAGTTTTTAGAAAAACATATGGACATAAACATAAAACCTTCAACAAGTCAACATAAAGTAATTGAAAACAATATTAAATTACCTGTAAAAACGCCTATTGAGCCAATAAACAGTTTGAATAATTCGGATAGTATTGAAACAAAGCTAAAAAAGTTTGATAATAAATTTAGTTCATTGGGCGATTTACATGTTGTTTCATTAGAAAACAACTCTATCAATAAACCAATCAGTAGTAGGACACATGGCAGAGGTAGTAATAGATATGGTGGTTATAAACCAAGTTGGCGAAACCAACCAGATGACTCTCAACATCAGGACAACTTTGAAATATTTCACAACCGTGGGATTAATTCTCAACAATCACAAAGATATAAAAACGAGTATCCAAAAAATCAACATCATGGAAACCAACCCAATACATAAATTTGGCAATCATCCACTCTCTAGTGGATCATTCAAAAAAGATATTGGTGATACTGAGAGTTTAATTTAATCAAAACTTAATTTTACATACAATTTATAAACAATTGATTTGCATTTTATTTAAACTAATAAAGTTGTACAATATTCATGTACCTACTATTACTCTTTTCTACATTATAATCAATATATTATTAATTTAATTAATTACTTATATTTTTATTTTCTATGTTATTTGTGAATTTTTTTTGTTTTGACAATTGTCGTATTAAATTTATAAAGTAATAAATCATTAAATAATTTAAATGGCTTACATTTTTTTAACAATTAACTATGTTATTTTCATTGTACCTATTTGAAAAATGTGTTGTACTAAAATCCTTAAATGATAATTTTAAAATACACTGAATGCAAATTGTCTTATCAATGAACTGCTAATATTTTTAAATTTATAGTCTGAAACAAAATAAAGAATTAACAAGGTTGAAATATTACCCTTAAAGGATAATGAACTAATTTTTCTAACTAATTAACTATTTTTTTCTGTGGTTTTATTTCTGAGTACTTAAATCTCATGCTACTTGACATATTCACTCATCAAAACTTAAACTGCTTGGTTATAAATAATTATATTTATATTTATATAACTACACTGGAAGAAAAGTATTCTACATCAGGTTATAGATAATACTAAAAAGTATAGGCAATTGCCGATTTTTCATTATACAAATAATAAAACATCATTACTATAAAATGTAAAAATAAAATAACTTTTCTAAAATGTAAAGAACTTCAAACCATGTACAAGCTTAAGCCCTACAATTAAATTTTAATATTAATTTAATATTGATTAACTTTAATAGATTAAAGATGGTAATAGGAAAGAAAATGTACTACAGTATTAACAGACTAGCATTGACCATTAAGTACCTAACTATTTATTTCATAGTCCCTTTGGTAGATCTTGTAGTTTGCATGAAAATAAATCTAGTTGGTATGTATCTTGAGAAGTCAAAAGTTAAAAATGACTAGAACTTTTCTTAATAATTGGGAATAAAACAAAAAACAATTTTAGGAAAATATAAACACAATACGCTAAATCCAAAATTGAGGTACAAATTAGGGAGATATTAGATGTTTAAACAAAGAAAAACAATTCCAATTATTTTTTGGCACTATAAATATATTTCATGGGACTTCAAACTTTTAGGTATAATTGTATTATAATTTATAAAGGCACACAACGTTTTCAAAATACTAATTTTAAGGTATATGGCATTAATTCACATAATATGGTCCATTGATTGTTATGATTTCAATTAAAAATTAATCAAATAATAAGTATTAAGAACAATCAATTATTTAAAAATAAAAATAAATGCTCACTCGTGGTATAGACTTAAAAGTTAATTAAGTATAAATTACTAATAAGTAAAATAATAAATTATATAATACCTACTATTATAATAACTAAATATTAATGATATAATAAATTCAATGTTTACGTAAAAAATTTAATCAGCTTATTGTAATAGGTAATTGATCTGGTAAATGTTTAAAAAAAATCTAATATACATTAAAATTCTTAATTTAAGTATTTAGGTACCACTTATTTAAATTATAAAAACATAATGTATTGCTATTCAAATTACTCAAATAAATCTGACGAAAATTCATCAAACGAAGATGTAAGTATTTAGCCTCGTTTATATGTATTTATAAGGTAAATCATATTAGATATTGAGGGGAGCGATGAATGTATTGATTTTACAATGATGTGTGTTTTTTAATATTTTTTTTTTTTGTGTCTGTTATCACGTTTTGGGACACTAAAAGTGCTTTGATTTTTATTAACAGCATCTTTTATGATAGAAAATTGAATCTAGTTGATACTTTGAGGGGTCAAAAATAAAAAAATCCTAATAGTTTTCAATAGTGGCAGGAAAAACAAATAAAAAATTTAAGGAAAGCGAGAATTTTTATGGGAAATCGATTTTCGACAAAATCCAAATTTTCACTGAATATATTTTATATTCGCATTTTCTATACATCATCAAATT
Source organism: Myzus persicae (assembly GCF_001856785.1). Lineage (NCBI taxonomy): Eukaryota > Metazoa > Arthropoda > Insecta > Hemiptera > Aphididae > Myzus > Myzus persicae. Next base: position 786,974 of record NW_019104211.1, read on the forward strand.
TTCAGAATATTTTGACTCGTGTTAAACTATTTATAGTCATAAAAAATGTTCGATTTTTATTTTTTATAAACTCATGTCGATAAAACAATTTTTGCTCTGTAAAAAACCTTGGAAATGTAATACAAGGTTTCTCATAACTTTCGTTAGTGTAAATTAAAACAAAAGTAGAGCGTAAATTCACAATTTTTTTTCTATGAGCGTTTGAATTTTTTGACAAAATTGGTAAAAATCACGAAAATCAGAAAATTATTTTGAGCTAGAAATTCACAACAATTTTTTTTTATATCTAAGATTTAAAAATTTAATACAAGATTCCTTGTAAGATTTTCTACTTTTATCAAAAAAAAAAAAAAAAATCTAACGGAAAGTCAAATTGAATTTTTATGAGCGTTTGAGGTTTACAACATTGGATTTTTCGATTTTTTTACTTTATTGTAACTCAAAAATGAATAACTGTAGGGACTTGAAATTTATACCATATTTGTTTATTTTATTAATTCAAATACTTGATAACATTTTTAAAATATTTTACTCGTTTTGAGCTATTTACGGACATTTTCAACTTTCAATTTTTTTTGGTTTTTTTTCTATAAATAATAAAATTGTATCTGTTGGGTCAAAAAGAGAAGAAATTTAATACAGGGCTCTTGATATATTGTTACAATATCAGTTGAAAAATACTAAAAATACATTGTCACTTTTTTGCAGCTTAATAATCATTTAAAGTTCAAATGTTGACAAAATATATTAAATTTAAAAAATGATTTTGTTGTTAAAAATGTATTAAATGTTCAACTTCTATAGGTAAGGATTGAAAATTTAAAACAAGGTTCTACTTAAAGAGTTAATTCTGTGACTAAAAAATCTAAAAATAAACATAAGCACAGCTTTTTTTTATATTTTAATTCAAATTTAGACGAAATTACTATTATTATGTACCTAATATTATCACAAAGAATAACGATTTTAGTCATTTTGTTGAATTTCGGTTCCAAAACATCCCAATTTTACATAAGCATATATAATATTTTTCCAGCATCACTGATAATTTAAGAATAATATTAATTCAACTTATCGGCTACCGTATTAATAATAATAGATATAACAATATAAAATATTCTGGACTGACATAGGTAGCTACCGTCTCCGCTCAGAATGGTTTTTCGTATACTATGATATTGGATGATTGATTTTAAAACTTACAGCAGAGCGACATCTATTGCTACTTATCCTCTTTTTAATTCTTAATTGAGTTAATATTATTATTATTTAAATTCAAAATTAATGATAAAAATCCCTCAGAAATAATTGAACTAATTTAAAAATAATATTACCTGTACTAATATAGTATAAGATGTTATTAATTAATTATTAATATATCATCTAACGACCTAACGTAAAATATATTTTTTTTATATTATTAAAAAAAATTTACAATCTATACCTTAGGCACAATGAGTAAATGTGATACAGAGTAGATATATAAGGTATCAAAACATATTAATATTAATTATAATAACAGTTTACAATAAATTATATAGTACATGTTACGTTTGATGAGAGCAGCCACCAATTGACCAATTAATGACACTAACTTAAAATATAGATATAAATTTCAAGATACCTGTTTAAAAATTGTTCCGTGCAAATTTAACTATTCTCAATTGGCGATTAACGATAAACGATATCATAAGGAGTACGGACAATATTACAACTGACAAGGATTAAGATTGATAAATTGTTAAATAATAATAATAATATTTTGTCGGAATAATTTTGTAATAATAATGTATTAATGTAATAATATCACAAATTACAATAATGTATAATAATTAATATTATAATCGAGGCACAAAAAACTATTTAATTAAATATCTAAAGAAGGTACAAATAGTGTAAAACCATACTTGAATTTTCTATACGCGGAGAGCTAACATTACGATACCTACACACATTTTTTTGTTTTTACTAAGATCACCCTTGAAACATAGGCCGTTGGGTGTAGGGTGATACTGATACAACGTACAGTAGGGGTTTTTTGTATAGGCTTAGTAGGTTTTTTTTATGATGGTAGGGGGTAACAAGTGTTTTGTGTATGTGTGGCAAGGATTTGTTGGTAAAAACCCCTGGTGGTCACCCATCCAGGAGCTAGTAACCCCAGCCGGTACGTTCACTCGGAGCGTTCCGCAGATTGAGCTCACTACCACACCTCACTAAGCCACTTATACACACATATTATATGTATAAATATTAATTCATATATTTATTTTATATTATTTTAAGTAAATTATTCAGAACCTCTGTACTTTGTACACAATGGTATAGAGCATTTATTTTGTTCTGCACGCCACAATTGTTTGTATATAATATATAAATATTTTTTATATCTGGAGAGAGTGCCTATATTTTTAAGAAAATTATCCGTTTATAAAATACGTCTCCGGTCTCCACATTGAATGAGTGACAATGACATATTTTGTTGAAAATCGAAACTCAATAATTTATTGTAATGAATAATGATATATGCTCGCACATCATTATAACAATTCAATTCAATATAAATAAATAACGGCCAGACTGTCGCACTTAGAAATCGGAATACTCCAGACCCCAATAAATCACTTTCACAGACAAAAATAGTCACTTATATTACACGATCACGGATTAAGAAATCGACACGTACCTATGTTTGCAACGGTTAAGTGTACCTAGGGCGGGGGCTTTCTGACATACCGCCAGAGAAAAGGTATGGTAAACAAAAGTCCTTGTGACCTTGTCGCAGAAGAGAAATCTACCTCTCGAATCCAAAAAACGACCCTTTGATGAAGCCGCCTATTACTCTCTGATCAACACAACTGGATCGTCCCTTTGCCAGTGCATGGGCACCGCCAAACAGAGTAACAACCTCTCTGTACCGAATCCTACGAGAGACACAACTGGATTCCTTATGACGAGCAATAATCAGTGTGTTTTATTAATTTGATTCTAGTATTTTGAGTAATTAATTTGTGTCACCTAAAACTTCTATAGCCTACAGTATAACCCAGAGACAGTTATACGAGTCAGGTAAGACATTTAATATAAAGTATATTGTTATTGATTACTTTATATTGCATTATATTTACATACCTATTACATTTATATTGTACAGTGTAGGTATTTGATGAAATTCTCGAATACACGATCTCGAGAGCCCTAAGAACACCTGGAGGAAGGTAAAAACGTATTACGTAATTGCAATACTTGCATCTTTTTCTGGTATTATTCTCCAGCACTTATACGTGTAGAGAATCATACAGATTCTTAAAGTTAACATACGATTTTAATATTAACGTAGGCAGGAGCCTTATTTTTGTTTATTCTACTTTTTGCGTTATTACAATTATATAATTTATTTAACCTTATTAAATCCCCTACTTTCCCTTCTCATCGTCCTTATAAATAAATTCTCAATGTAGGTATAACTGTATAAGTAAATAGTAAAATAATAGCTTTGTCAAGCTGTCTTAACCATAAGTGATATAATCACAGAATACAATTATAATATGTACCTACTAATATTATAGTATCATATAGGTAATTGAATTATTCAAATCCTTGAACGTTTATTAAATTGTTGAATCATAATACTAATTACAATGTATACCATTATCTAGTTTCTAGTCTATATGGCTATATTTTATGCGTTGAGTTAGTCGAAATGTGTTTTCCGTAATTTCTGCTGCTCAGTCATAGTCCAAACAGATTATTTATAATTTAATGTATTTATTACCTAGATAAACATAATATATAAACACAGATAAGCATAGTATTCCACATCGGTTTTTACAAGCATCGTTAAGAGGACGTAATACTGGTATTTGTTGTCTCCGTCATACCAGTGCGCAATATAGCAAAATTTATTACACTCGGCAGAACACTTGTAGCTCCTTTAGTTTAAAAATTAGAGTGAATCGACCTATTATGAAACTTGATGATAAGAACATAGTCTGTGTTTGTACGTAGTTTTTTTGCGATAATTCAATTTTTAAGTGAGTTATGACCATTTTTAATTTACCGTATATTATATACATATAACTTGCTAAACAATTGAACTATCGTAAAAAACCAACGTACAAAACAGATGATGTTCTTACCATCAAGTTCCAAAATAGGTCAATTCACTCTAATTTTTAAACTAAATGAGCTACAAGTATTCTGCTGAGCGTAAATTTGCTATATTGTGCACTGGTATGACGGAGACAACAAATACCAGTATTACGTCCTCTGAACGATGCTTGTAAAAACCGATGTGGAATTTTACGGTCTGAGTTTAACCTTAAATGATAAATAATTATCAAATAACTTCAGTATTAAATTAGTAAATTACCACAAAACGTCATTAATTGCTCTGCATTGTGATTAGTGGTTGTCCGAAACGCGCCGTTTTATCAGTAATTATCATGTCTTATATTTTATATTTTATTCTCTCACTCGTTTGACTTCTTGACCACTGTTCCTTCTACCTTCCCGCCACAGCGATAATGAAGTATTTGACCTATGTGGCTACGTCCAGAGTCCATGTTTTTTGTGTAATACCACAGAACATTCATTGAATCACCGAACTAAACGAAGTCCGTTTTTATCTATTGCCCAATTTATATTATATAATATATTATTTGTGCCCGAAACTCCGAGCAGTCATCACTCCGCAGTGTGCATTCGTCAACCGACTCGTCGGCCGTCGGCGTCAAGACGGTGAGAGTCCAACATTGTTGTTCTCGAACTTTCATGTGCCATTGCTCCATCACACTCAACACACTCATAGTTTATGCTCCCTTGCTAATTTCTCTTCTAAAACTCTCTTCACAATTTCAGTTTAAAGTTGTTTATATTTTACAATTCATCTTAGGGTTTCACATATAAAAATTACAATCAATTTTTTGCTCACATTTTGTCGGGCGAGACGGCGCCATCTGTTGTCACGACGGTCGCACCTAACCCGCCAGCTTGTACAGGCGTACAGCTCGATCTTTTGTCGCCGTTCAAAACCACGTTGTTTGGTTCGTTTTCACTCTTCTGTCTTCGTCAGACTTCTAGTGACTACAGCCAATGGTGGTTGCCAAAAAACGTGACTAGAGGGTAGTGCATATTCTTGCACGATCTCGTGTACGTCGAGTTGTTAGGTTAGTGTGAGTACTTGCAGAAATAATTTATTAATATTATAATGATATACATGTCCACAGCACCAGTTCAATGTTTAACTAGTTCAACGTTCAACCAATTCAATGTTCATCCAGTTGAAAATAATGGCTGTGATTTGTGAAAGGTGAGTCTCAATGAATGACTTGAGTGTTATGGGTTTATAGTTTGCTCCCAATCTTCCTAGGAAATAGAAATAGTCCACACCTAAAGTAAGGGGAAGAGAGACTCAAAGAAATATGAGACTGGTGGCAACCTTATTAAAAGAGATACCAGCTAGTAGGTATGTCATAGTTTATAAGCCAAATATTATTTACATTGTGATGTTTTAGAAGTTGAGAGTTTGAGTATGATTTAATGAAATACAATTGATTGGATTTAGAATATGCACTTTCTTTACTTTGCTTAAATTTTTAAATAAAAATTAAATGTATACCTATTATTATCTATATGAATATCTGATATAGTGAGTTAAGGTTTTATATAAGTTATTTATTTGGATTTACCTATGTATAATTTGTTGCATTTATTTATTACGAGATTTATTTTTATAATTTATTTGAATTTTATATTATTATTTATTTATGTAGACAATTTTATTGTTCTATATATCAAGGACTAGCTGATCCCATGCACTTTGTTGCTCGTTTAAAATGCCATCTTTATATAAGCGACTTGGTGGTGATAATGTGAGCATTATATTTTCAGGTGAACTAGGTGAATACTATATTACTGTCCATAGAACTTCATTCCATAATAAACCTTAAAATATGCATGCATTTATGCCCTTAAAAATGATCATATATGCTATAAAAATATGCAAAAATGCTAAAATATGCTCTAAAACTGTTTTTATTTTTCGTTAAAAACTCAAAAAACCTACAAATTTATAAAGTTACACTGTTGTTTTCATTTCTTCTTTATGAGCACTAACTCTAACTCCACAAAGTTTACAAAATAGTACTGATTCAACAATTAAAAACACAGAACTACCGGATTCTGAAACCATTGACTGTAAGCAGCTACATATATTTGTTTTTACTTTGGACATTTTAAACTTAATCTTTAAATAAACAATGTGAACAGACGAACTAGGTAAATTAAAAAAAAACACATACGAATATGCAATACGATAGACAAACTATACTGACGCAAGACGAAAACACATATTATACAAATAGACAAATTGACATCGATTGACCGTTTTCGGCGTATTTATTATTGACCGATTTTGTTTCTCACAACACACAAATAATTAGGAAATCACAAAGTATAGATTATATAATAATTTTTTATCTATTTTTTTTTCCAATTTCAAGAAAATTCATATTAAATGTTGTATAGTACATATGTATAATATATTATTCTCTGCCGAGTATTGTTTAAATTTTAATAAAATATGTGAAATGTGCTCTTAAAATACAAATATAACAAAATATGCTCTTATGAGGAAAAAACAACTGAATATGCAAAATAAAAATTATTGCTTTAAGCTCCTAGTACAATGAAACAAATTTCTATATCACTTAGCTATGCTTAGAATGATTATTGAAAAATATGCTAACTTCTATAAGTCCCTAGCCCTAAACATAAATATTAATAACATAGTATATAATATATTGTTTAGTTAATTTTATTTTTGCATTTGAGATCAATATTATATGGTTTATTTATGGTTTGTTATTTATGTGCTCTTAAAGGTTAGAATTAAATATTTATTGAATTATTTTAAAAGTTAATTTGAAACTCATTTTTATACTTGAACAGCATTTTTTATCCCTTTATAAAAAAAAATCTGCCAAGCAGAGTCTGTCTCACTCCTCATACAGTTCACGAATCTTTTCATCCAAGTACATTTTGTGTTTTTATTCAATTTTTTGGTGTAATAACAATCTATCTCAGGTAAAATAGAAGTATGCTTTTTAATTGTGTTAATATATTATGGCTTGTCTAATTAACTTTGGATTGGTTTTGATTAATTGTAAGTAAACTGTTAACTGATTCTCTGTGGATTGCTGTATTCTCAGAACCATTGTTAGTACATACAATTACATTAAATAACTTTTAACAAACTCTTCAATTTTTTTTCAAAAGACATGAAGTCTAATCCTTTTGTTTTATTAGTGAGTGGTTAATTTTCCCCTGTACATGATTTTTGTAATTGTTTCAGTTTAGGTTAATAATAATATACTTAATGTCTTACATTAGGTATTTGGAGTTATAGTTGAATGTCTTTGAAGTAAATTCTGGTAGACTATTGTTTTTTTATACTATATTAGTATGTTTATAACAAATACTTGAATTTTTGATGGTAGGTCAGTAGTTGCTATATCAAGTTGGCAATGTCTGAATAAATTATGTCTTATGTACTTACCTTTTGATTTAGTTGGTATTTAGTCTGAACAAATACAATTGCATTGGTAAAACTAGTTAAAATTTTCTTTTACTTTAATGTCATAGTAAATTAATAATTTTTATCAAATTTGTATTTAGTTGCCGGAATCATGAATTTGTTTTAATTTTGATAGAAACCTAATGTAATATAAATATAGTTGGTATAGAACCCACCTATTATAGAACTGTTAAATGTTTTAATTATTTTATAAATGATACCTATCATTTGAAGATATTTGCAATTGATTATGAACTAAAATTTAAATGTTTTTTAATTCTTTTATTACGGTTCAAGATTGATTAAAATAAATAATATTAGTTATACACAGTTTAAAAATGAATTGTTATTAGCATCTATTAAAATACTTGACAATCATACTCAAAATCATTGTATTCAATGACAACTGGCAAGTAACTAAGTAAAATAAGTAACTTTTAGCTTGATTCTATTTATACTACACTGTCTATTGTATACAATATTTAAAAATGAAACCTGCTACTTTTAATTTTGGTGGTATTATAATAAACACTGATTGTTTAACCATAGTTTACACAATAGTATTCACAATGTTTAAAATTGATAGTTTTTTAAGCCTCTGGCATGACATTGTGTTCTGTAAGCTTAGAATTGTCTTTATGTTGAATAGCCCCTGATGTGGCGTTATGTGTCCCCTATATTTATGGAAATCAGTGTTGATAGTAGAAAAAAATGTGTTTTTATACATAATTTATAATCATTTTTGAAGTGGCACCAATTGTTAATAATTTGTATTCATAACTGTGATGTATACGTTGTATACAAAATATTTTTGATGTAAAAACCGATGTTATATGTTTGTCAGGTATAATTAATTACTGCTAATAATAAAAAAAAATACTATGTCTAAGTAATACATACTTAATACAATTTAACTAATATATTTTAAAAAGCTTATGTTCATGATATTATGTTGCAAATAATTTTCGCTGTACCTATATTAAATATTTCTGGGGCTCGTTCATTTATAAATCTATTTGAATTACATAAGGAATCTTGTGACCAACAACTAAATATAACGAATAACTATTTATTCAATATCCGACTTATTACTAGTCATAATTAAACTTTTTTGTAAATTTAAATTTGGAATTATAAACAAATCCCAATGGTTCATTGAAATCTTGGTAATTTTTGATGTAGCTTTTTTATTAATTTTTGGATAAATATTTCTCTTTTAAACTTGTATTGTTTAATCAGAAAATAAATTTTATTTTTTGTTACTATAAAGTGTTTTACTAATGCAATTTGCTTTACATGATTTACATATATACTGTCTTTTGCTTTCGATTGCACTGGCCGATTTGGTCGTCTTTTTGAATGCTTGAGCAATGCGTGCAGTAAAAGGCAAATTGGTGTTGAGTTTGACACTTAGGTATCTCATACTTTGTTTTTCGAGGATGCACGCGAAAAACGTGGAAATCAGTGTTGATAGTAAAAAAAAATGTGTATTTATACATAATTTATAATCATTTTTAAAGTATCACAAATTGTTAATAATTTGTATACACAATTGTGATGTATTAGTACATACCCATCGGGCGTACATAATTCATAAAACTTTATTTCATATCTGGTTTTCTTATATTTTGTATATTGCCTATAACTAAGTTGAGTCGATGCAACAGTAAAGACTCATCTAAAGAAAGTTGTTAGTTTGGCAAAAAAGCATTTTAAAAATTTTTAAGAAGTATATCAAACAATGGATTTATTTTTATCATTGGTCCATCTAATATGACGTTTTCACTAATATACTCTACACTGAAGCAGTTATTGATGATAGATGTCGCCAATCATTAATCCCTTTGATCCAAGAATCTCGGTAGTAGGAATATTGACGATTAATTAGCAAACAACCAACATGTTTCTATTTAGTGACATTCCATCCAACAGAATAACAAAAAAAACCGTTTAACATTTAAACCAGATTTTAATTTCATTGTATAAAAATGGGTAGAGAACCGAAAACTTTTTCCGTCTTTATATTTTGTAAAAGGAAAATCAATGTCTGACCTACATGGTCCACTGGATATTAAAATAATTTAATATTGCAGTTAATGTTTTCATAAAAGTGACACATATCAGATGGATACTCATACTGCATGAATTTACCTAAGATTAGAAAAACATAATTAATAATATATGATTTTTAAAGTTAAATTTTTTGTTGTATGATTGATAAGTAAGTTTTATATTGTAATTACACTTTTGTAACATAAACAATAATTATTTATGTAAACTCATTAGTTGACGTTTAATGGCATTAAATTAAACCAATTAAATTACCTTAGTTATAGAAGCTGTATAAAGAAAAAAAAATAGTTTTTAACTTTTAAATTAGGTAATTTATATTTTATTTTAAGTAGGTACCTATCTATTTTATAACATACATCTACATTTTTTAAACACACTCCAAGTAATAGCTATCAAATATTATGTTAGTTTTTATAAATATAAATGTATGAATATCTTTAATTTACCTAAGCAAATTAAAATAAAAAAAAATGTAATAGAAATTTTATAAAAAAAAATAATAGTTATTAATTTAACTTAGACCTTTTAATTTATATTAGATAAATATATGTGCAACTGTTTTATCAATTAAATGTGGAGAGATATAAAACATTACTAAACATAATAATAATATATCATACAATTGTATAGCATTTATATTATATTAAGTACCTGTATCAGCTACATCTTCTGAAATATCTCTTACATCTGGGTCGACTGAATCCAATGTTACATTTATAATTATGTTACTTTTTTCAAAGCTATCCAGACCAGAGATATCAACTAAAATTATTTAAAAAATAATAATAAACGTATTGAATATAGACTATAGAGTACACGATTACATATTTACATGAAAGTTGAAACTGTTTTATCATTTAATTGTTGAAAGATATAAAACATTACTAAACATAATAGTATATCTTACAATTTTATAGCATTAATATTATAATAAGTACCTGTATCAGCTACATCTTCTGAAATATCTCTTACATCTGGGATGACTGAATCCAATGTTTCATTTATAATTGTGTAGGTTAGGTTAGGTGTATGTTACAATTTTCTAAATTATCCGGACCAGATCTATTAACTAAAATTATTATATAAATAATAGTAAATGTATTAAATATAGTGTACAAAAAAATGATTGTACACTGTTTTATAAAATTATTATGGATTTTAACCTACTAATTTCAGCATTTAAGTTTGGTTTTTTTTTTATAAATTGATCCAAAGATTCTCTCAATTTATTAACTTGCTCAACATTAGTTTGTTTTGGTTTACGTTTAAAATTTTTAGCCTATATCTATCATTGTCCTTATAAAATGTTTTGCTGCATTATGATTTCTGTAAACATGAAGTTTCGTAAGAATTTTTTTATTAATTGTTTAGGTATAATGTTATAATCTATTTTCAAGTAAAGTGTATAACTCATTTGTTTATGTTTATGAGTTATTACTGTTTTGAGTTTTAATGTCTTGGTTGATTAATTAGGGTTTTAAATAGCATTCAAAATCGGAATAAATACTATACCTATATTCCTCAATTAAATAAATGCAAAATTAATAAAATAATAACAAAAAATGTAATATTAATTTTGGAACGAGTACCAACAGGAGGTTACGAAATATATTTTTATATTTTAAAATTCGAAATTTCTATGGTTGTCATGGTAACATAGATTTGTATTTTGAAAAACTTTTTTCTACGTCGCAAGACACGATAGGTGCATAATTAAAACAAGAAATGTCTTCAAGTGTCAACTCTTCAATGCCTTCATTGTCATTGCTTATTTCTCCGCTTAATATACCACAAATTTTTATAATTTGAGAATACCCTGGATTCTTCGATAATACTTGCATTAGTTTAAGTTGAGCGAATTCTATGCCTATTCTTCCTTCACTTAACCTAATTTCAACATTTTTATAACCAACGAGATAGTTTCTCGTAGTTTAGCGGCACTTAGCGCCCGATTTTTCTATTTGTAAGATAGTTTCTGTGATGTTCATATGTCTTATTTAATAATATTGAATTTAGTAATTCATCTTGAGTATTTAATTTTGAAATTATTTTATTAAAAACTTCTTTATCGAATTTTTAATTTCATCTAAATGTATGGGTTTCGGATAGCGTTGATTAAGAGTAATGTAGTACTCTCGCACTACACTTGTACACTTAATTATTTAATGACGTGCTTTGACGTCTCGTTGTTGATAGAAGATCGAGTCACAAAAAAAAGGTATGTCGAAATAAGTAAGAAAGTCAATGTTATATTATAAGTTAAAAACAGTATGTTTTAATAAAGTAAATTAAAAAAAATAATAACAAAGTAATTTAGTTGCACTTGAATTTTGAGGACAGAACATAAAGTGTCTGCCCGAGAAATTAGTACTGTAAAAATTGGAATGAACTTAGGTATAGCGGCGATGTTGGGGACAAGCCCAACGACTATACTAAGTTCTGTATTAACTGAGACACAAACTAATTCTAAAAAATGCTTTAAACTAATGCTTCTTATATACCCGTGACCCTTATTCGTGGCGTGACCCCGACAAAGTCATCGGATAGGCTTTACGATTAAAATGTACATATTAGTTGTTTACGCCATATATCCATAATAATCATAATTGTAAAAACATTCGTAATCAATAAAATTATACATTATAAATTCTAAGTATTTGTGACTACGTAGATTTGATCACGTAGGTCATATAAAAAACACGTAAACATGTTAATAAAAATACAATACTATGAAAAGCCTAGTATAAGGAGTAAACACGGTTTACTACAGTAATCAGTGGCGGCTCGTGGGTGCTGATAGTGGGGGTATGACTTTAAAATATAAAATACCACTAACCAAACCTAACCTAATCTTTCATCATGACCTCGTAGTGGTAATTCGTGTTTACCACAGCATTTAATACAATTTAGAATTTTATCTAGAACATAGCGATTTTTATCTACTAACTCGTTATGGCGTTGGATACCTATTTTATAACCAATATCAATTTGATGTCTTATATCAACTTTGCCTAACAAATTCAAGTTTGTCGCATTGTGAATATGTTTGAATGAATTTTCATGCTTAACAATATTCGCATTTAGATGTTGCAAATCAGTAACTCCTATTTTAGTCCAAGCTGTTACACCACCAAAAAGTAAACAAGGAAAACAGAAAAGAGCTTGTTTTATTTCACATCCACATAACCATTCATTTTTGATATATAATGCTGGATTAAAATTTCGAAAATATTCACTTTTTCCTTTTTTATATTTTGTCTTTAAATCTTTTAACTCTGGTAAAGGCCTGCCATTATTTTTTATGGTTAATTTTTGTTCGAACGATAGTAAAGAAAATTTAATATATAATAAATTATGAACAGAATTCGACATGTTGAACTAATTAAAATTCAAAACGATCTATTGTATAGGTACTTACATTACGTATTTGCAGTGTACGACTGAGTAATGTGAGAGCAACGTTAATCATTTTAAATACTTAAATCTAAAGGCAGTGTTTCAAATAATGATTCTACAGTTTGCTCTGTTATTAATACGCCTTAAGTCGAATGAGCTTGACACCCAGCTTTCAAAAACAATTTACCAGAACTTTGTAATGTTAGTTTACGAATAAAAGATCGATTATTACGAACAATTGTAACTGTAGTAGGTTTTTCACATACAAAGTAACAATTATTTTTGAAAAATGATGGGTACCATAATTCTTTTTTAAATTCCGTGATATAAGTATTATATTGTGTAGGTTTGGTAATTAATTTTTTTAACATTTCTGTTACACGGGCGGGATCAGTGATACTATCATAGGCGCAATTTCAATATTTTACTTGGGGGGGGGGCGGGCTGGACAAATGCGTATCAAATAGTCGTGAGGGGCTTTGCCCCCCCCCCTTAAGTATGTCTTGAAATTTTACTGAATTTATATAATATATAAACTCAGTAATAATATTATTATGTTTCATTGATAAAATACGGTAATACGGTATTACTCATTTGTTTACTTACTCCTTTCCAACTAAGAATTATAGGAGTTCTCCATACCCATTGTCAATAACAATAAAAAAAAAAAACAAATCAAATGTAAATAAATAAATATTTAATATTATTAAAAAGAGAATCTACGATCTTTTTTGGAAAATTCGTCTAAAATATTTTCTGTACAAATGTTATTTGAAATTTCTCTTTCTATGTTTATCAAAGAGAGATTTGTAAATCTTTCTTGGTGCATAGAAGTTCTTAGCCATGTTTTAATTCTTCTCATTGCTGAGATGATCGTTCGCATGTCGCCGAACTGACAGGAATGGATAACGCCACTTGTAATAAAGAGTATAAATTGGGATAAACAGTTTTATCTAATAATAGTTTTTTCAAATCTTCCAACTCAACATCTCCTTGTTTATTTAAACGAAAAATACAGTTCTTTGCTACTAACATTTCCGATTTCAGCGTTACAACATCAACATTACATAGTTTCTACAAAAAGTCAAAATAAAATAATATTTTTTTTTTTATATAATATACTATATTATTATTATATGTTTTAAATATTCTAATTTATTGTTACCTTGTAGTTGTCTACGAAAAACGAACTGTCATCAAAAATTCGTTTTATAAAACTATCAATAGCTTTTGCCATTTGTAAGCTTTCAGGTGAAAATCGTTTTTTCATATTTATTATTATTGCATCCAAGATGTTAAAATATTTAACCTTCCAGATATTTTTAATGTCATCATTAAAAGTTGAAATTTGTTCAGTCTCTGCCCTAGTGGTAGTAGTTACAAAATAATTATTTAAATGATGGGGCTCTTTCCTTAATCGCTTAGGTCTAGAAGGGGTAAATCCTATAAATAATGTCAATAAATTTAAGTACCAATTTACTTTAAAAATATATGAAAAAAATATATAATAACATTGCATCCTGATTATACATCATTAGAACTGTCTATTGATAGCCTATTCTCTATCATAAATTCATTTATTTTGATCCATAGTTCAGTCCATATTTTATTTGAACGATTTTGTTCAAAAGTATCAATCATCCCCTCAATTAAATTTACCGTTTTACCTAATGTTACAGACTTTTGTTGAAATTTGGTACTAAGTATGTTTGCTAACTGTAGAACTTCTTCCAAAATGAATAGATTTATGATAAACTTAGTTGATTTTATTGTAGCTAAAATTCCTATAACAATAATAATATATTTTGAATATAATATAGTAGGTATTACCTATAGCTTGTGAAACATCTCTATTCATTGCAATGTCAACTTCTGCATTTAATAATTGTATAATTGCCTGATAATTTTGTTTTACTGCTCTACAATTTTTGAACCTACAGTTCCATCGGGTATCGCTAATTCTTGTTAGAGAAGTTTCTTTTATTCCCAATTTTTTTTGAATCTCACAAAACTTAGTATTATTAGTAAGATGAGAAAAATATACATACAACGATTCAAGGCAATTGAACACAATTCTGGTGTCCTAAAAATAAAAACATTTAATTGGTACACCAAATGCCTACTAAGATTTTAGATTATAACATATTAATATGAAGAATATAAATACATTTTAATAGTTTATAATAATTAGTACAAATTGTTCAAAAGAAATTATAACTTAAAACATAATATTGATATTGACAAAACAGAATATTATTCTATAATATTATCTGTATCTGAGTCAGTGAGATTAATAAGTATAGTTTGTAATCAAATGATAATGAATAATAATATGCCATATTATATTTTGTGATTCTATTTTAAATAATATTTAATATTTATTTTGTCAATAAACAATGATTTTTTTTGTAACTAATGGTGTGTCACCATGTGGGGGGAGGGACTTAGCGTGCTTGTTGTCTAACAAATTTGTAAGATAACTAAAAAGTATTTCGTAATTTTTTAAGATATATTCGCGCTCGTGTTGTTTGACGGACAAATAATTAGAATCTCGGTAATCGTCGCCGATCAACCACGGTAGGTTTTTGTTTTCGCCCAATGTCAATTTATCGTAATGTAAAATGTAATCGTTTTCGAAATTTAAAATCTCGTACATAAAGACACGCACCCACTCGTACGGTGGCAAAGACGAGACAATAACGGATGCCAGAGCTGGGCAGGCGTAACTTAGAATTTTGTGACATTACAATTAACTTTTTGACTATTTCGCCGCCGATGTCGACAGGGCCGGCCCTAGTGACTTTTTATACGTAGGCAAAACTCAATTTTGCAGCCCCTGTGGTCTAATCATTTTTCTTCCAAATAAATAGGTGCCATTTTTTTTTTTTTATCAGAACTAAAGTAAAACTTTTATAGTGTATACTGCAACTACATAATAGTAGGTATATTTATTAGGTCAAAATAGTAAAATTACACATATTTAAAATAAAATGTTTATTCATTTAACATCAACTTAAAAATTTAATTTTCGTGCTTTTAAAGCTGCAAAATCTTTTACGAGATCATCAATGTCCAAGTTGTCAGCGATTTCATGTTCAATTGAAATTGTTGCTAGTCCTACCAAACGGTCTTGTGAAATTGTTGAACGTAAATAGTTCTTAATAATTTTCAATTTAGAAAAGCTTATTTCTGCTGAAGCTGCAGTTACTGGTATAGTTAGCAAAATTCTCAATGCCACGTAAACATTAGGAAATATTTCTATTAATTTATTTTTGCATATATATTGTAAAATCGCTTGTGGGTCACTCTCTTCCTTTTTTAAACGTCTGTGCAATGCGATTATTTCTTCACAAAGTTCAATAGCATTGATGTCAGAACTTAATGAATCATCTGATGTAAGTGCAATTTCTAGATCTTTACAGCATTTCATTACATATTCATAATTATCAGTACTAGATATATTGTAAAGAAATAAAATAAAGCTTTTTAATTTCAAAGCTATACCTTTAGCTTCAGCACGGCTTCGAACTCCAGTTTCACCAATAAGTGAGGTGTCATCTATTATATATTTTAACGCATCATAAATTTCACCAACTTGAAATCTCATTGCTCTAATAGCATCAACTCTACTGGACCACCGTGTTTGACTTAACAGTTTAACAGTTAAGTGTTTAACATGTTTTAAAAGTATACCCCAACGCTGTGTTGATGCTGAAAAAAATACATAAGTCTCTTGTATTGTATTAAAAAATAAAACAGCTTCTAAACAACAACTGGCCGAATCATTCAACACCAAATTTAAAGAATGTGCATTACACGGAACATAGAAAGCTCTTGAATTTATAATTCGAATTCTTGCTTGAACACCACTCTTATGTCCACGCATATTAGCACCATTGTCGTAACCTTGACCTCTCATATCACTTATAGGAATATCCATTTCCTTAAGTTTTTGAAGAATAACTTCTGTCATATTTAAACCGGTAGTGCTATGTAGTTCTATAAAATCAATAAAATGTTCATTTATAGAAACGTGTTCTTTTTTACTTGTGGTTGATTCAATAGCTGTTACAAACCTGACTATCACAGTCATTTGCTCAATATTACTTAAATCTGGAGTGAAATCTAAAATTATAGAATAATATTTCGAATTTTTAAGCTCATTTAAGATATGAGATCTTATTTTATTGGCCAGTAATCGAATAACTTCATTTTGAATATTTTTTCCTAAATAATGACAATGAATTTCTTCTGATGATATTCTCCTTATATGTTCTTTCATAATGGGATCAAACATTGATAAAAATTCAATAAATTTTAAAAAGTTTCCGTTATCATGTGAGTTAAGTGTATCTGACTTTCCTCTTAAAGCCAAATTCTGTTTACTGATCGTTAGTATTAAGGCTATTATTCGTTTTAATATATTTTTCCAATATTCCGTTTCATTTTTTATACTTGATTGATTAATGTCATCGATAGTTTTTCCACATTTAAATCTTGTTTCTAATTCTTTCCAATCTTCATATGATTTTTTATGAATAGGTGACATTTCATGTCTGTTTAATATATTTGACATGTTTTTCCAATCACTGTTCCCAATCGTTGCAAGAGAAACCATTCCATTATTAAATA
>NW_019104212.1:0-4654 GCF_001856785.1 Myzus persicae
CCCGACTTTACCGACAGGGAAAACTCGTGTGAAACGCGACGGGAGCACGAACGGGGCGAGGCCCGAGGCCCTCGAGGGGGGAAAAACTCGAAGAATCTCAAAAAAAATCTCAAACACAGTAGTAGTGATAGCAGTGACGGTGATAAGAAACGGCGATCGCTGACGGCGGGGAAACGGAGCGTTTTCATTGGTTGTCTCTTAAGTAGATGCGAAATTAGTACACGGGAGGGCGCCCTCGGGTTCACGTTTTATAGTATAAGATTTTTTAGAAGAAAAAAAACAGAAAAGGAATCAAAATATTTTTAAGAATGTAAGGCGTATAGAAAAGTCTTATACAAACATTCGATAAAAATATAAAGTATATAATGTTATGAGGTTTAGTTACAAAAAAACTAATTTGACTTGGTCAAAATTGATTTTGAGTATAATTCCGTGTTTTTAGGTGTTTTTCCATATTTTTTTTTTGTTTTTTCCTAAAAAATCACTGAGAATTTTCATTTTCGACCTCTTCGAGCATCAATAAGATACATTTTCAAATTAGAAAAGATGCTTAAGTTGAATATCAGGTCATAATCTACTAGAAAATATCATGGTTTATGACAGAAAAAAAACTCAAGATATATTCAAATCAATAATTCGTCGTTCTGTTCAGAATCTAAAATGTAAGATAAAAGTTTCATCTATGATGGTACGTATAATATGTTACAATATGAAAGTAAAAAATATTAAAATATTTCGGAGTAATGCATTGTTCTAGAACATTTGAAAAGTAATGCACAATGGTCTTGCAGACATCTCGGCCCTGATAACATCATAATTATTACAAAACCGATATTTTTATAAAATATTAATGATGATAAAAATTCTGTCTAGTATTCTAGTAAGAAATTGTTTTTATCTTCAAACTTTTGGCTTTCTTTTTGATACAAGCTTGCATAGGAATTTCAACACTTCATTTCGTGTCAACACAATGTCTATGTACAAGGGAGATTATCTACTTTTGTAAGAGTTTACCATTTTCCGTACTTACGCACTTATATAGTTATATCATATACCTCGGTGTACGATATGGTCGGCAGAGCCGGCGAGTCTGTTCGTAGTAATTTCTTTTTTTATGTACGGCACTTGCCCTTTATTATTCTTGCTGCAGTTTTCACGGTCGTGTGTCACGTCCCGCGGTGATTTGTTTTTCGTGTCCACGTCTTTTTAAAACGAAAAAGTTCTGCCGCCGAGAGTAATGAGAAAACCGCATGCAACTATCACGGACGTTGCAAGACTGTGCGAAACTTTTTTTTAGCGTTACTTGTCACCCTCCAGTGGTTTGTCATTATTCTCGGCTCGCGATAATCATCCGACACCGAACAAAATTGCTCACAAAACGATTGGATATGTTGTCGTCGTTTGTCGTGCCTGCCGAGTGTGCGGGCGACCGACGACGTCCATTAATATCATTGAGATCTAATTTAGGGATGAGCGATTTCCGGGAATATTCGAGAATGTCCGGGAATATCGAAAAACTCTCGGTAATCGACTACTTACTATATTTTATCAGTCGTCGTGTTATCTAATTGCGTATTTTAATGTTATATCATAATTGTTAGCTGTTCAAATCGTTGGTCAAAATATAAAAGCACGATTGGCTTATAAGTGAAAAACAGATTAAGTCGTAATTTCCTTTGGAAATAATTTAATCGTTAAATAACGATCAAAATAATAAACTAATTACATTTTGAAAACGAACATTTATCACGTATGTAAACTTAACTATTAAGAGTCAAGATGTTGATATAAAAACATTAAGTTAAGATGGAAGATGAAACGAAAAAGACGAGTCTAATATTTACTTCTTGTTATCAATAATAATGATATTGGGTGCCTACCAGTTAATTATAAAATATTGACATAGGTACACGTGGTACTTATGGTTGAAATATAAACAGATTGCAGCTTAGGTTGAATAGTAAGCTTGAGAATATTATAGTTAAAAATATATTTTTTTTAACCAGGATCCAAAATCCACAGTTTCGCAGTTTATTTGAAAATGTTAGTATCGCTACAAACATAGTAAGAACACTAGTCTGACACATGTAAGTCGGATAACCTCAGTAATCAGACACTTGTTTTCTCTTCTTCTCTTCCTCTTTCTCACACTCGAAAAGTGCCATTTGAGAGTTTCACTTGATCAATACAATATACCCGAAATTTTTTAGAAACCCACAATGTGCGTTGTGTATAGGCATCATGTCAAACAGCCTTTGAGCGTTTAAAAATGTCAAAAATCTACCTGCTAAGTATGCATACCAAAATTGGGATTATATGACACAAGAGCTTATTTTGGTTCAAACGATCTCCATCCGACAACCACTGGTCCCATATAAGTCGGACTGAGAGGTGTAACTGTAGGTGCATTACCGTGTCTCATACCCGAGTTCAAGAGTAAAAATTACAGGTTTGTTTATGTTTTTGAGAGTATTGTGATTTTATTATTGTGTGAAAAATCAAATAATAATATGCATTTTTTTTCTAAATAACAGCCAATCAAATATTTTGACACTTTTATGGTTTCCATTAATTTTATAGAAAATTTCCCACCACTTGGTTTCAAAGTACCCTTATATTTTTTCTTTTTCTTATTTGAAAGTTCGATGAGTATCAATAATATACACAAAAAAATAAACTTTGATCACGAAAAAGGCATTAGAAACGTCCATATCCAAGTTTATTATAAAATCGATTTTAAATTTATAGTACCTAGTTATAGTGTACTACAATAATGGTTTATTTTGGAATTAAATGGATAGTTTGCGTCTCTGAAAATGATATGAAATGACACAAAGTATAAATGAAAATAAAACTCGTTTATAGAAAATCGTTATTGTTTTGCAAATATAATATTTTATGACTTACCACTGTCTTACATTATGTACACTGTACATAGGCATTATCTTTTATCAATTAATTGTTTTTTTTTTGATACAATAGAAAATAGCAAAGCTATGGAAGATGATTAATTATTTTAACTCTTTAAATTAAGTTAGTACATAACCATTGATATTCGAATATTAATAGTAACTTTTATTTATATTTTAACTTTTAAAAATGTTATAGATGACAAAACGTAAATATTTTAGACAAAAAGACGCAATAGAAAATGTTGGGAAAAACCATTTTTTTTCTCACCAGATCTTCATTAAAAATTGGAGAATATTACCGATTGCAAAAAATAGTATTTAAGCTTAAATTAATCGAAGCATTAAAGTAAACCAGCTAAAAAAAAATAGAAATAGAAACCTGTCATTTTCATTTTAAATTGAATTTTGAATTTCATCAAATCATTGTATAATATCAACTATTTAAGACGGACATTTCAACATGTGTTCTGAAAATCACGTTACCTATCAAATATTTATGAGCGACGTCACATTTTTTAGTACTTCTTAGTACTTACTATAATAATTATCATTTGTCCTTATTTATTGGACGGTTTCCACTGTTCGTTACTTCGGGAAAACAAATTTTTTTCCCCGAAACCCTGCAATTTTTCATGACGTTTTCAAAGTCTATCGTCGAAACCGTTCCACCCCCCCCCCCTAGAAATTTCAAACGACACCGGACTCTCCGAATTTTTCCTAAAAAACACCGTGTTTTTATTTTTATTTTTTGGAAATCTCGATCCCCGCGGTCGTGACACCGCGCTTCGGACGGTCTGTCACTCGTCGTGACGTCATCCCGATTTCGACCTTGTACGTTTGACGAACCCTCGCGATCGACCGGGAAACGTCCAGAGTCGGACCGAGCTCGACTTTTGGACGCGACAGACCGGCTTTATTTTTAACCGCGGTACACGCGTACTTAAGTACCTACCGGTCGGAGTCGAGCCGGTACCTACGCGGTGCGCGCGCAGCGCGGGCTGCTTTTTATTTTTATAATCACAACACGAGCGCGACGCCGATGCGCATCACGACGAGTACTGTTATAATAATAATAATAATAATAATAATATCGGTCGCGTCGCTCGGCGTTGGCATCATTTCTGGCCGGTGGCCGGATACTCGGGGGAGGGACGGGAAAAAATAATCTGTAACCCTATACCGCCGCCGCCCGCCGCCCGCCGCCCGCCGCCGTCTGCAGACGCGTCGTCGGTGCCGGTGCAGCCAACACGACCGGACGGACGCGGCGGCGGCGGCGGCGGCAGCGGGTCTGCGTTTCTATTTTTAACGCGCCGGAGCGCGACGCCGGCAGAGCGGTAGTGGCGACGCGCGATCCGCCGGCCGCGAAACGATCCGTCGAACGCGAAACGATCCACACCGTGCCTGCAGTAAAAACCGACGACGACGACGACGACAGTATTCAGATTGATTTTTTGACCGGCCGTCAACCGAACGCGAATCGTAACCGGCAACACCTACAACACCGAGTACCGCACGCCATGGCCCGACATGGGTGACCTGGCCGACACCATCGACGATCTCATATGCAGTTTCGAAAGCGATGGTAGCAAGACGATGGACACGCTGATCATGTACCTGTTCTGCTGGGCGCTGGTCGGTTTCGCCGCGCTGGCCGTCGGCAAGTTCGCCTACGGCCGGGCCGCCCTGTACGCCGGCCGCAAGTCGGCCGCCAGGACGGCCGCCGCGGCCGGCCCGGAAGCGGA